>NC_056741.1:443864767-444112267 GCF_019279795.1 Protopterus annectens | reverse complement strand
TACTAAAGTTAAAACCAATTCACTAATTAAACATACTAGAGCATGTAACAATAGCTAGTTTAAATTGTATGTCTTAGAACAGGTACAAAAAATTCCTAGAGGACAATGAAAGGACTTCCCAGAATGCAGAAAATTACATTGGCAACTGGCTTTGCTTGCTAACAGAGAACCTGGTTTAAATGAAAATATTACCATCACCCCTGTATTAAAATGGAGTCCACCAAACTTTGACGGATTTTGGATAGTATGATGTTATATTTATAAACATATATTTACATATTGTTAGATTTAGATTTGTCTTTTTATAAAATAGAATGTTGGGTACTGTCTCAGTGTACTTATTTCTGTTAGCATAGTATTATTTTTTCTGATGGTTAAGTACTTTGAATTAGTGGTGCTTTTTTTTTTAATAGAACATACTCATTATTTTATCAAATGTTTTTTAATTGCTTTAATTTGGTTGTTATTGTGATGGCGTTACTCTGGGACAGTAATCAAGGAGCCTGAATCCTCACCAGAGGCACTCACTGGAGAGGGATGTTCACTTGGAACACAAATGGATACACTTAGTATTTCCAGATGCAGACCTCTCTGCATCAAGCACAGTTTCCCTTAAGAGCACACAGGGAAGACAGTCAGCCCAGGGTTTAGATTTCTTTATATCTGTCTCCCTATAGGACTCCAATAAGGCTCCCCACTAACACAGCTATAGGGTTAGGTCTTCAGCTGAGTGTCCAAACCAAGTCCTCCAGCACCCTCTCTGTGATATCAGTGCTTCGGTTCCCTGCTCCAAATAGATCACACACACCTGGGAAAGGCTGGCAGTGATTTACCTGCTGTGCCCCCTTCTGCCCAGACTGTAAGCTAGTTATCACTGCCACCAGACACTACAAAGCCAGCTACCTAAGTTCTTGCAATCGTACCGAATTACATTGAGTGAAATTAATATTAATACAAAAGGTAATGTTGACCAAAAAGCCAAGCTTCAGGAGTGGCCACAGTGTCACCAACAGATAGATAGAAGTACTCTCAAAGGTTAACATATTCTCTAAAGGAATAAAAATGGAGAAAAGATCACACTGAATCCAACCATAAAGTAAAAGCGCTTTCGTTTACTGAAATTAGCAAACTTCTTCAGACCACAAGGTTAATGACAGTCTGAAGAAGCATTCTACTTGAATGTGAAAGCGCTCACTGAATATTAAGTCTTTGGTTTTGCTTGTTTTTATTATTTTATTCTAAATAAATGGTCAGCTTCTTATTGTCGTGTTTGGCTGCCTCTTTCAGTTATGTGTTTTGGGATAAGTAGTTTTGTGTCTTTAGTTAGCCAGGGGGCTGTTTTGGATCTGAGTCTTTGGTTCTACTGGGAACAAAGTGGTTAAGTATATCAGTGAAATTTCTATTGAAATGTGAGACTGCAGGGTCTAAAGGGAAGGACTTTAGAGCGTTCCAGTCTATCTGTTTTAAGGTATTAGAGAAAATTAGGGGGTTGAAGTTTTACATGTTGCGGGTGGTAATGTGTCTGTGTTGAAAGAGGATGGTGGAGGGGGAATGGCATATGTAGGCAGGGAGATGGTCACGAAGGGAGTCTGCGAGAGTACCACTATCAGAAACTCGGTTTGGGTGGGAGACTAGTAGCCAGTCAAGGATGCTACCCGTGGTGTAATCTTTATTTGGTCTAGTAGGGGTTTTGATTAGCTGTGTGAATTGATATAGGTTGATGCTTTGAGAAGGGGTAGATGAGTCATTGGAAGACCAGTTTATGTTGACATCGCCTAGGATTATAGTCTTACTATTTATGTTGGAAGTGAACCAGGCAAGAATATCTTCCAGTATAGGGATATTGTTACCAGGAGGAATGTACAGGGAAGCAATTGATAAAGTTTTATTGCTATTTACTTTGGGAAGGGTGAGGGTTAGCTCGACTGTGTCAAATGAGGATATGGGCTTAGTATAGGGTGTTACTGTTAAGGAGGAGGAGAAGAGTAAGGCTATAAGTTTATAGTTAGGGGGCATAATTTCGGTATCTTTTATTTGTGGTTTTAGCTAGGTTTCTGTGATAGAGACAATATCAGGTTTGTTATGAGAGATCCAGGCATGCAAGGAAGATCTTTTATTACAAAGGCTCCTGGCATTAAGTGTGGCAAGGAGAAGAGATTTGTTGTGCAGGGGAGAGCTATGTGAATGTGGTTTAGAGGTGGAGTTGTATGAAGACCCTGGGTTAGGGTGTATGTCTCCAGAACAGAGGAGGAGGGTGATACATTTTGAGTAGAATATGGATAGGTATCTATTTTCTAATGGGTCATAGGTGTAGATATTGGAACCTAATAAGGTGAGTTTGGTGGGTATGGGAAGAGGTTTACTAGGGGTAAGGAAGAGCTTCCTTTGAAATAGAAAATATTCATTATGTTTGTAGAGGTGGGGGAGGCTTGGGTTGTAAAGGGACCGTCTTTTTTAATGTAAATCGCAGTTGTATGAAAGGGAGGGGAGTGCTGAAACTGTGGTAGACTAGTAAGATAGAGTAAGCAGTAGAGGATTAGGCTTAGAAATAAGGGTATTGGAGCATAGGCGGATTTTGTTTGCATGGTGGGAGACAGAGTATGAGTTGAGTGAGAAGGATGTGTAGGAAGAGAGATGGTTAATAAGTTTGAGAGGAGAGGATTAGAATGAAATGTGTGAGGGTGTATTCACAGGGATATAGAAGGGTGGAGTGGAGGGGGGAAAAGGCAGTTGTAGTAGTGAGTGGATAAGGAGTAAATGGGGGACAATATTTGGAGGGTTTGGCTACTGGCTATCCTGATGGGGTGCGTGCACTAACCACCTAGTAGGGATAAGGTACAGTCAGTTATTCAGTAATTATTGAGGCAAGCAAGTTACATAAAAGCATGCACCATCCCTCGCCATCTAATCCAAATCACACACCCACTGGAAAAATACAATGTCCGCTGATCTCACAAAGTGCAAACAGTTGAAAAAACAGAGAATGTCAAACATCCCATTCGTTAGAACATTAATTAGGCCAGACCTAGATACAAAAATGTCCTAGGTAGTAAACTCACACAGGAATCCTAAACCTTTTTCTCCAGTAGTTTGCTTACTTTGATCCTAGGGCCTCTCATTCGAATTCCCCTACCAAATATCTTTCCTTCTGAAGCTGGAACTTGAACGGAGGTCTATAGGTCACATTTATCCAAACATAAAGGAAATGTGGACAACACAGAATTTTTTTCAGACTGCATCTCCGTTTTCCATGTCAAGAATAAATGGTGACTTTACTAGATTAGCAGATAAAGTGAAAGAGGAAAAAGTATATCTTGGTAACGGAAGAATAACGAAAAGATCTGAAAGATTCCGAAAATGCCAGTTACTATGGCAGCTGCCTCCTGTATTTTTGCTTCCTGGCAGCTATCTCTAGCTCCCCCAAGCTGTCATACATGAATTAAATGAGAAAGTCCTTGGGGCCTAACCAAAACACACTGATGTCCAAGAATCTATTAAATATATAACAGTGCTAGTAATATCTCAAAATAACTACAAATTTTTGTTCCAATATAAATGGTACAAGATTTGCAAACATACCAGCGCAAGATGATCCCATGGCTACTCCGCTGTTGTGTTTAAAAATTTCTCCTTCATAAGACACATAATTACACAAGTTCCAACAAATGACTTGTAATATGATATTCAGAATGTGCACCCATTAAGTGGTTCCTCAAACCACTCCCGACCTGTGTGTAATATATATGCATTTTTATATATATATATATATATATATATATATATATACATATATATATATGTATGTACATACATACACACACATATATACATATATATATGTATGTATATACATACATACATACACACACACACATACATATATATATATATATATATATATATATATATATAGGTCTACTTCGACCCATAGAAATTCCGCTTTATGAAATATTAGATAACTGAATTCACTTTAGTGAAAGTGCATTTGCATGAAAACGCACTTTTGCGAATAACACTACATCGAAGAGTTGTTCTAGATCGCGGTACAGTGAGGATAAGGGAATATTCCCTTTTCCCCACTGTAGTGTGATCTTGGAGTTAGTATATACAAGTAGCAGGAGTGTGGGGGGAGCAGGGGGGCTTCTCCCCCTGCATAAAAGCATTTGTTTTGTGCCTGTTTTTTGTTGTGGTTCGGTGTAGTGTTATTCATGAAAGTGCGGTTTCATGTAAACACACTTTCACTAAAGTGGACTTGGTTATCTAACATTTGATCAAGTGTAATTTCGATGGGTCGAAGTAGACCCATATGTGTATATATACATACATATATATATATATATATATATATATATATATATATATATATATATATATGTGTGTGTGTAGAACATATATATTTATTTACATTTGTTTACTGGGAATGTGGGGATGTCTGACTGTGACTGTAGCCCATTTTCAGCAGAGTCACAGGGAGAAAAGCTCCAGAAAATGAAGATAGAAAACAGTGGAATGACAGCAAATAAAAATACATGACTCAAAAATGAGTGAAATACAGAAAACAGTGGAATTACAGCAAATAAAATAGTTGTTCCAAAAATGATTGAAATACAGTATAAAGTGTTTACATGGAGAATAGTTGCGTATTATACAATAGTGAATATTTACATGTTAACATGAACAACACGTTTAAGCAGAGTATACATGAATTTTTTTTCACAGTACATAATTAGTAAAGAAAAAAACTTGCTAATACATAGGAGGGGTAGAGATTGATATATACACACACACCCAGATATATATATATATATATATATATATATATATATATATATATATAATATATATATATATATATATCAAGAGTTGGCATAGCTGGGGTTAGAGGTTTTGAACTAGGGGTACTTAGCCTTGTATAGTGCAGGAACATAGTCAGTGATTCATAAGGTGTTATTTTAGAAATAGCTTGAATTTGTGACTGTCTGTGATGTTTAGGATGTGCTGGGGTAATAAGTTCCAGGTTTTGGATATTTTATTAGAATACAGGGAGTCACTGTAGCTGTTGTGGGGTTTAGTTACCTTTAGAAGCAATTTATCAGGTGATCAAAGAGCCCTTAAGTTTGTATTAGCTTGAACTAGGTCTTTGAGAGCTGGGTAGTTATCAGGCTTGTGGATAATACTGTGGGCAATGGTTAGTTGATTCAGAGATAATAAGTGGGGTAGTTCAATCCATTTGAGTTGTTGAAGTGCAGTGCAATGGTGAGATTTAAGAGGTTGGTTTGCAGCAAACTTGGCTATGTTCTTATGCCATATTTCTAGACTGTTTAGCTCTGTCTTTTGTAGGTTGGTAAAGATTTAGGAAGAGTAGAGGAGGGTGGATAGTAGTTGGGATCTGGCCATGGCTAGTCTGGAGTTGTTGGTTAGGTATGGTGTGGCCCTATAGAGTGAGCCAAGCTTAATATGGACTTTTTTGATTGTTAGAGCTACATGTTTGTCGAATTATAGACAGTTGTATTGTCAGTTGTGACTCCTGGAAGTTTAGTTTGATTGGCTGGTTCAATTTTTGAGCAGTTGGAGGAGTAGATGATGATGGGGGTGGTTGTTTTTGGCTTTGGTACTGGAGAAGACCATTAGCTTTGTTTTCTTTGTGTTAAGTATGAGTTTGTTGTCAGTGAGGTGGTTTTCTATGTCATGGAGTGATTTTTGTGTTTTTTCTTGTAGTTCCAGAAATGTAGGGGCAGAGTAGGTAAGAGATGCATTGTCAGCATATTGAATAATAGAGTTTAGTTGGGTTACAGTGTTTAGGTTATTGGTAAGTACGATGAAAAGGAGAGGTCTGAGGATGGAGCCTTGGGGAACTCTGACAGAGATAGGTAGCGGGGGAGACGGATTGTTTTCCCATTTGGTAGACTGTTGTCTATTAGAAAGATAGCTATGGAATCAGAATAGGGAAGACTGACTAAGGTTATATATATTGCCAGTTTATTGAGTAGTTTTTGGTGGGGTACTATATCGAAGGCTTTAGACATATTGAGGAATATAGATGAAATGAGTTGGCCTTGATTTCTGAGGAGGTTAACAGTACTGGTGAAACTTACTAGTGCGGTATTAATACTATGTTCGGGTTGGAAGCCGTGTTGAGAGTTGGATAGGAAGTTATTGTTAAGGAAGTTGTCTAGGAGTTGATGAATGCATTTTTCTAGAATTTTGGCTACAATGCTAAATTTCAACATACTGAATTGTAAAGTGGAAGATATAAAACCAGAATAAGTGGGGGGGGGATATGCTTCCAATGTGGGGATCTCTGCCCCACACACCCCCACTATATATTAACTCCAAGATCACACTACAGTGGGGAACCTCCCCACTGTAGTGCGATCCTGGAGTCAATATATATAGTTTGGAGGGGTGTGGGGGGCTTAGTCTCCCTCCTATTCTGCTTTTATATCGTCCACTTTACAATTCAGTATGTTGAAATTTAGCATTGTAAGATTTAAGTATTATAGGCTTCAGTCAAGTGATTTTTCAGTATTTTGAAATTTCAGACTTATGGTCTCAGTCAAATGGGATTCAGTCAAATTAAATTTCTATCTGATATTGTATATAATATATATATATATATATATATATATATATATATATATATATATATATATATATATTGCATGTAGATATACACGGAACTTCTTCAGACATTATAGATCTCAGGCACTTAAAAACGTATATACATTTCAAATTATCCTGCCAAAATCCACCATCCAGTCAATTGCAAAATTTCAAAACATCATTACATCACTTCCTAATATACCCGTATCTTCCAATAACTCGGGTAACCTTAGGAACTAAAGGAAACAAAACAACATTTAAATTTAAGTCATATAAATACCAATATTTAAATATGAAAATGCAGTAAAGAGAAATTAAACTTTCAGTTTTATAATATAAATATCCTTATCTATTTATTTAACTTAACACCGTAAACTAACATATCAGCACTAAGCAGTTTTAATCTAAGTAAACATTTAACATTAATCACTTCGCTGAGACCTGGGAATTGATCTGCTTTCAGTAAAACTTCCCATTTAAATTCCTGAACCTCAAAGACATTATTACATCCAGAGACAAAACTGTCTTGTTTGAGTTGTTCTAACACATTGAAATGAAATTTATGAAATCCTACACATTCTGAGCTATGTTTAGCTATTGCATTAGCTAAATCAACATTTTTATAGCTGCAATGTATTCTCTTATTTGTAACCTAAACTTTCTAAAACTTTCCAATTTAAAATTTGGGGCAGTTGTTACACACAGCTATATGTACAATACTTCCACTTTGCCAAGTATATTTGTTTTTTGCTTGCATTGTTAAATTATTTAAATGTGGAATTACTGTATTACTACAATTGCTTATAAAGTGACATTGCCTGCAATGTCCACAGGCAAAAGTGCCTTTATTATTGTGTAAAATTTTAAACTCTCATAATAAATTGTGTTCCAACAGTTGTTTTAAATTTCCAGTTCTTTTTAACACAAATTGTGGGATTTCCCCTAATACTTTCATAAATTCAGTGTTCCTTGAACTATTTTCCAGTTTTGTAATATAATATTTTTAATAGCTGGGGCTATCTATATTAATCGGTGTTGGAAATGTGCAGGTTCTATCAATAACTTGAGTCTCATTTGTTTTAACAAAAGAATGGGTGGAAAATGAGACCATATTTTACTTAAGATTTCTTTACTTTTCTCTAGCTTGTCTCTAAGACATCCTCAATCTTTTAACATTTCGATCAAATTCCTAACTTCATTTGCAAATTGTTGGTCTTTACTGGTTTTCTACTTGAACGAATAACCTGATCTCGAAACACATTCAACTTCATCTGCCTTGAATGATGACTATAAAAATACAGATAATTTTTGGTAAACAGTTTTTCTTTAAACAAATTAGTGAAAGCAGCAATAATGCACATCCATCTCAATGTTAAGGTTTAAAAAGGACACACTATTTCCCAAATTGCCTGTTGTAAACTTTAAGCGTGACATACTACTGTTGATTTAATTTACAAACTGTTCAAATATTTCTTTAGTACTTCCCCAAATGAAGAAAAGATAATCTATGTGCCTTCTGTAAAATTTAACATGCTTAAACCTAGGTAAATTAACAAATATTGACCACTCCCACCAGCACATGACAAGATTGGCAAATACTGGGGCTACTTTAGCTCCCATAGCAACCACACTTTTTTGATGGTAAATCTCTCTACCAAAAAGGAACAGTTGTTTTTCAAAATGATATCTGTAAGCATAATAACTGTATTAACTTGTGCTTTATCCCATTTATATACTTCATTAAGATATAATTTAACAAACTCAAGACCTGTTTCTTGGATTATGCTGGTTTAAAGGGAAACAACATCTACGGCACACATATTAACTTCCTTACCACTAAACTGATAATACTCTTTTAGTTAATTCAGAAATGTCCATGAGTTGTTAAGATAGAACTTACTTTTCTGAACTAATGGATTCAGCAGTTTATCCAAATAATGTGAAATACTGTTTTGTGTCTGAGAACTGGCACAATTGGTCTCTATGAGGGGTGGCATTTATAAGTCTTAAATTTAAATGTTGCTTTGTTTAAATTAGTTACATTAGATACTAAGATTAGCCAAGTTATCCGAAGATGTAGGTGTAGTAGGAATTGATGTAATGATGATTTTGGCAGGATAATTTCAAATTTATATTGGTTTTTAACTGACTAAGATGTAGAATTCCTGAAGAAGTTCCGTGTAAATATTAAAAAGGAACGAAAGTGCTAGTTCATCTCAGTGTCTCTATTTCTTCTTTACCAACACTTGGTAGTCTTTCAGCAAAGTTTTTTTGAAGTATTTAGTGGTCTACCTTGGACGTTTGGGTGGTGGTCTTTATTTATAAATACATATACAGATATATATGTTTAGGTGATCGAACACCTAAACATCGATCTTCTAATATTGAAAGCAAAAAATGGCGAATGGCCGCTTTAATGCAGGGAAAGATTTCCCTTGGCCGCTCACCGGAGTTTGCTATTTCCCTACTGTTGAGCAATCTCAGAGTTGGTATATTTAGTTAGGGGGGTTGGGGGGCACAGTCCCCCCACTTAATTTAAATGTAAAGTAATGTTTTTTGTGTTGTGGCCGAGGACGTGTTTCCCTGGGACGTCCGACATTGTGTGCTTCGATATTAGAAGATCACTGTTTGGGTGTTCGATCACCTACACGTTCATTCTTCTAATATAGGCCCTATACACATGTATATATGTATCTATATATATATATATATATATATATATATATATATATAAAATATACATACACTTGTGCATATATTTCCATATATAGGTATACTTTGAAAAACGTTTAAGAAGAAACAAGCTACATAAATTGGCAAAACTTTTCAAACTATAAGAAGAATGGCACAAACTGTCCAAATAGATTTAGTGCTTTCATTCAGATTTATTATTGAACTTCCTCACAAACACAAAAGATACAAAATGTACAGTCTCATTTAAGTTACCAAATAACCAATGAAAATTCAGTAAAAAGTCTACCAAAAACATTTAAAAAAGTGATGTCTCTTTTTAAGAATATCACCTCAGAGTGTATTTAATATATAACCTGTCACTGAGACCCAGAAGGAGAAGGATGTCAGCATTAAGAAACCATTGCCACCTGAGTTCACGTACTTCTAAAAAAGCGTCAACACCACCAACAAAATCAAATACATTTTTTAAAACAATAAATTTGAAACATTTAAAACCAGAGCAATTAACACTGTGCTTTGCTAAGACATTTTTTAGGTCACAATTGTTAATGGCTCGGCAATGCTCTTTGATTTGATCAGATCATTTTCTAGAATTTTTACCTATATAAAAATTCAGGCACATTTCACAAAAACCACAATAAATTACATTTCATGTGTTACAATTAAAGTGAGTAGATATTGTCACTGTGTATTTGCAATGTTCAAAAGCAAAACAGGTACACTTCTTTTTCTTTCGGCTTTTCCCAGTCAGGGGTCGCCACAGTGGATCGTCTGTCCGCTCATGATTGGTAGTGGAGTTTTTACAGTGTCGAGTTGCCAGCCCGGCACCCAACCTTCCACAGAAGGCACACACATGCATACACTCACACCTAGGGCCAATTTAGAGTGACCAATCCACCTACTGCATGTCTTTGGGAGGAAACCCACGTGACCGCAGGGAGGACATGCAGACTCTGCACAGAAGGCACCGCAGCCGAGAATCGAACCAGAGAATCTCTTGCTGTGAGGCGGCAACGCTAACCGCTGCACCTCCGTGGCTGCCCCCCAAAACTGCTATACTGATTTTATATATATATATATATATATATATATATATATATATATATATATATATATATATATATACACACACATACACATACAAACTACACACCTGCCATATCTATACATACCTTTCTTGTTAACATAAGATCTAAAGTTTTGAACCCAAAAATGCTGATTATGTTCAAAGACCGACTTAAGGGTTTTAGTTCTTTTGTAACAGAAATTGGGACTCTTACCTAACACTTGAAAAAAATTCCCCGCTACCCTGAATAATACTCCAATTATTAACCAAGGTGTCTTTGATTTGATACATATGTAGACTTAAAGGGAGTGGAAAACTAAGTTTTATATCCCTACTATTATCAGTCTTAGGTTTAGATTTAACAAACCCATACTAAAGAATTGTCCGAAACATAAAATACCTTTGCTCACAAATTTAAGCCATCAGTTTGTTTACTAAGATCTCAGGATAATTCCTTTGCAAAAACAGTCTTTTCAAAAACAAACATTTGTTATAAAACACTGTATTTTCACTTATTCTCCTGGGCAATCTAATAAATTTGTTCTTTAACCACATTTGCTTTCATAAAGAAAGGATGTTGACTGGTATATTCAAGGAAATGATTTCTAAATATCTTCTTACGATAAATATTAGACTGAAACTTTTGACTTTGCATAGCTCAAGGAGGATGTTGCCTCTTTCAAAAGTGAGCTGACTAAGCTCATTGAACTTTCCAGCCAATTGGAGGACAGAAGTTTGAAAAAGGAGGGTATGATGGCTTCCTCCCCACTGCCTGGCTCTGTATATGCACTTAATTCCATTGAATATACTGGAGTAACAGAAACTGCTGCCCTTGACCCTGGAATTTTTCCTCATGCTACTTCTACTCAAATTGTAGGAACAAATGTGCATATATGTACCATCTGTAAAACTGGAGCAGCTGGAAGCAGTGTTTCAACAAAATGTGCACAATGCACTTTATGCACGGGTAACAGGTACATTGTATTTTTGAAGTTACTGTTGTCATGCATATACACAGCATGGCTCCTCACCCCTATCATTAAAAGACAGTCCCCTTCTGTGTACTACTCTAATATCAGATTGGAAGAATGTATTCAAGCAAAATGACCACAGTAACATATTTAACATGATGCTATCACACACACGTACCCAGGATACCTCCTTATAACTACCCCAAAAGATAGCACCCTACATACATGTGTGATGTCTAATTATAAAGAAAATGGGAAAAAAAACAATCACAGTAGTGTGAACCAACATATTACTCATAAACAGTAGACTACTTTTGGATAAGATTTAGTGACCTTCTCTGCATACCTCTGAGGTCTGACTATGAAGAAAGTAAAGTAATGACCACATTGTCCCAAGCCCCCATCAGCTATAGCAACCTTGTGTGCACACCTCTGGGCAGGGACAGTTTTGGACTAAGTAAAGCCCATGGCAGAGGTTGAAGATGGGACTCCCCCCACTAAGCCTGTGTCAGAATTTCCTCATACACCTCTGGGTTTGTGGGGGCCACCAGGTCCCTAACAACTCTGAGGTCACATGCTCTGTGATGAATTTTTCTGCTTTATTTTTTAAGTTTAATTACTTCTTAAACAGTTTTATTGCTAACTAGAAAAATTATTTAGGTAACCTCAATATTGTATGTGTTCTGAGTTGAAATTGGTAATATTATTTTTTTCCAAAATTACATTCACACTATAGATGACAAGCCAGGTTTAGCACAAGGCACATGGATGTGTGCACCTTTGCACACATGTACTAATCTTTTGCACTACATGCTTACTTATAGGCAAATTGTTGGAATGCTGTTTTATGTATGGCATGTCTCTGGGTTGTTGGTAGAACTGAGGTCAGCTATATAAAACCCACATAAAGACAGGGAAAATGTGCAGACTCCACACAGAAGGAATCACAACCAAAAACTCAAGCAATGAACCAAGCCCAGTGAGATGGCAAATCCTGAAATACTGTTTGCCTCCCTATCCATCAAAAAAATATGGCACTTTCTTTGCACTCCTTGGATATTAGTTTAGAATTATATGACAAATGCCACTGATCATGTATTTTAAGTTGGTGGTGAGTATACACATTATAGCTCCTCACTCTTATCCCTGAAAGACAGCCTTCTTCCGTGTACACCTCTGATATATTACTGGAATAAGGACATGTATACACAGTGTGTCTCTTTACACCTACCCACAAAAGATAGCCACCTACATACATGTCTGATGTCTGAATTCAAGGAAGATTAAAATAATGATCACAGTAATGCATTCCAAATTATCACTGCTAGACAGTATATTGCCTCTAAATGAGTTGTAATGACCATCTGTGCAGAAAATGTTTTGGACTAGATGAAGCTTGGGGCAGAAGTTAAAGATGGGGCTTCCCTACTTAGCCTGTGTCACAATCTTCTTAAACACCTGGAGAAGTGTCGGGCCACCAGATTCCCAGCAACTATTATGATCTAGATGCACTATGATGCATTTTCTTATTTTTGAAAGATAATTATTTGTTTTTGTTGCTCTGTTGAAGATTTATGTATGTAATCTTAATGCCATGTGTCTAATTTTCATCCACACACATGTACTGACATTGCAGTTTACAAATCAGGTCTATCACAAGATGCTATTTTATGTGTGCACATTTACACACACACACACACACACACACACAGTGGACTAGTCTCTTGCACTGCATGTTTACATTAAGACAACTTGGGGAGGAGTGATATTTCATGTACAACATAACTTTGGGGTGTTGATAGAAATGAAATAATCTAGATAAAACCCACTCAGAGACAGAGAGAACATACAAACTCCACACAGAAAATACCTCAAGTAACAGTCCAAGTCCTGTGAGATGGCAATGATGCTCTCTCTGTCAATGATCAGCTGTTTTCACACACATCCTACCCAGACCACCAAAGATAAGCTCTAATTTTGTACAATGTGAAGATTCAACTGTGAGGGAAAGTGAAAGAAACTGTGGTCATCTTATTACTTATAGATACACTGCAACCTTTCCTCCCACACACACAAAATACACATACTTGCATGCGTAGGTCATAGCAATGATTATTTTATGTGAATATCAAGGAATACAGTAACATTGTGTGACAATGTTTCTGCCAAGCTAGATCAGTGACTGTTTAACTGTGATCAAACAGTAGGGTCATCACTTTTTATCCAAAAATGTCCTATACACCCGTAAGTCACAGTCACTTTATTGACTGTGAATGCCTCAGATGTCTGAATAGGATTTAAAAAAATGGCTGCAGTAAAGTATTCCAGTTTGTTTTACACAAATGTTCACTAGCTTGCAAAGCCCGATTAATGACTGTTTAGTGTCATTACTACAGCAGGTCAGCCATTTTCATCCACAGACAGCTCTTTACTTAACAGTTATAGCCACATTTTGACTGTGCACACTGAAGGTATCTGAGTGGTATAAAATAAATGAGTAATCCATAGTAATATATTTCAAGTTTGTTTCTCACAAACACACTGTAGCCATTGTAAAATATTCATGCTTACTTCATAGAAATGCATACTTGTTCTGTTAAACCAGGTTAGTGACTGTTTAAACTGAACAAATGACAGCAGAGTCAGTGACTTTCATTTACAGACAGCCCCAGTACAAAGCAGTTATAGTCACTTTGTGACTGCTTACACCTTGGATGTGTGATTGTGATAAAAAAAAGAATAATAATAGATCCTTGCTCCACACAAATACACGAGTCTCGCAAAAGCCAGAATAATGACTGTTTAACTTGATTATGACATCTGCAGACCGCTCTATAGCCTCTGCAAATGACAACAGTGTCAGTTACTTTCATTCATGACTGCCATCATAACTAGAAACAGTTATTTTGGCAAAGCCAAATACAAAACAGAAGACAAATTCATAACTCTCAAACTTCCCTCTCCAAGATGTGAAGCACTACCTTTCATGATGTGGAACAGTTTCATCCCGCATACAAAAACTTATTTTGATCTGTTAATATGATTCATTGTTATTTACCATGGATATTTGTAAAAAAATATTAATTAATGTATACCTCTTAAATGTACATGATTTTACCTCATATTTTGGCCTATACCCTGTAAAATTACTGGTTTTCTAGTACATCTCTGATTATTACTGCCAGTCATTGCCAGATATTAAAGATACATACTTTTTTTTATTTTTATGCATGTTGATGCAAATCCTGTTGCTCTATTAACGTTTTAATGAATTAGAGTAATATTTAAAAACTCTTCCCCTTTATTTCTGGCATTGTCCCTTATTATTGAGCAAAAAAGTTAAGACCTTTGAATTAATGTTTCACAGACCCTTTCAGTATGGAGCAGAATGAAACAGCAACTTTTAAAGACTTATAATGAAAAACATTCCTCACAATGTAGTATATATCAGAGGTATGGGCAGACTGGATGGATGGGCCGATATGCAGCTGCTTAATGAATTCCATACTTTGACAATCTGCAGTCTCACAGCAGGTGTTTCTCCAGAAGAGGAAAGAGAAATAAGCCATTCACGTAATCATTTGCAACATTCTGAAATGTCTTGCAGCTCAGCATTAGGCTTTTAAGGATATGATGTAGTGTTCCACTGAGACCTATGTCATTCTGTATTATAGCCTGTACTTGTGTTTGGCACAGAACGATGAAATGTTAGAGCTTCAATAAACCACTCTGAATTGAACTGTTTTATACACAGTGACATGCTTTTTTTTTTTTTTGCTTTAACCAATTTCTGTTACTGTTTTGAATTACATAATCCTTAAATTTACTCATGAACAGATTTCCATACATTTAGCCTATTTTGTTATTGTCCTCATCATTACTACTGAACTGTGTTCAGTCATTTAATATTTATTCTTATTAATTAGGTAGCTTCTATAGATTGACATTACCTGTCTTTAATGAAAAGCCACAAAGAATTATGCTTCAGATATAATTTGTGTTGAATGTAAAAATAAAGTGCATCGCAATAGCAAAGTTAAGCAATCCCCATTTCATTAATCTAAAATATAGAAGATCAGTCTTGCACTCAAATTGAATACCATTGTATGCAAAAGAAGCATTATGCTAACCAAGAATAAAAGTATAAAGACAAGATAGAGAATAGTAAAGAGAGACAGTGTGAAACAGGAGATAAATGTTGTGATCTACTCAAACCTATGAATTTAAGAAGACACATTATTAAAACAGCACAATCTATGTATCATTTCATTTAATACCAACTTTATGTATTTTGATAACACTTAATTCAATAAATTATTACAGAAAACTACCTTAGTTTGATTGTTTGAGGCATTCAGTCAATAAATTAATCTGCACAAATCATCTTTAATTACAAATGGATTAACAGCAAAATGTTTAATAGCGAAAAGATTACTCAAGGCACAATTAATCAGTTTTAGCTCAGTCTGCTGAATTTATTTAAAATAGCAATTACAAATGAAGTTCACATGGATTAAAAAGGTGGTTATGGGTAATGTTGAAGGTAGTGCAATACATTAATACCAACTTGGAGCTTTCCGGCATGCAACACAGCAACATTAAATACACGTGAAATGTAGTTTGTTCAGTCAGCTAATTAAGTGAGTTCTGCTCTTATCTGTGGCAGACTTCAGAGTGCCAAAATAATGTTCTTGCTAAGTGCACTCATTGTACATCTCAACTATCCCTGATTTTTGCCCTGTCTCTCATAACATTTTTGAATTTTTGGTAAATCACTGAGGATTATAGTCAGTCAGTAGAGACAGCCATTAGAATTTTGTGCTTCTTCTTGTCCAAAAAATGCAAGTTAATGAAAAACCTGATATTTTATTAACTTCTTAAGTGAATGAAAGTAATATTTTTAAATGGTTTCTGATTTTGGTCTTTTGCCTCCATATTATTGTCTTTGTCCAGAATTATTCAGCAATGAAGTTTAGTGTTATGGCATTCATCCTCAACAAATCATTGGAGGCTCCAGAATAGCAACTATAAAAGCAGTTCATTTTGTTCAGTGACAAACTTTAACTTCTTTTGGTTGTGCCACCTATAGCTTCTGACCTGGTCTTGGCAGTATGGCTGCTGGAACATGATTGGACTGTCAGGATTGTCAGAGAAGGAACTGAACCTCACAGTCTAATATGATACCTGGAGCCACACAAACAAAGAAATAAAACAAACCTGTATGGCACAGAAGATGGCTGAAATTGAATGTACTGCTAAAATGGTACAGCTGACCGGAGAGCACATAAGTGGGGATCTTTAGCTCCCATAGCTTCTCTGGCAAATCCACCAGTGTGTTTGGTTAATTGACTTACAATCACTAAGCAAATGGAGTGAAAGAAATTTGTTAAAAAGAAAACCTACCTGCATACTGCACAGCAACAATAATAATATCGGAAAGATATTATTAAAGTTTGTTTTCTTTTTTTATTTATTAATGCATGTAAACTCATGTTGCAATTTAAATGTGGTGCTTTAATAAAGATGTAAATATGTGTAGTAATAATTGCAGTTACAGACATTTTATTTTTCAGAAAATGTGTGCTGATTACTGGAAAGTTTACTTTAGCCATTTTCTAGCTGATGATTAATTTTCTAAACGGTCTGTGTAAAGATTGCGATAGTAGCAAGATGACATAGGCAAACCAGGTTTCCTTATTCCCAGCAATAGTCTCAGTCTCGTCCACTGGGATTCCCAGACTTCCCAAGAAGAAGTACACTGAAAAATGTAATTTCTAAAGTGTCATGAGTCTGTTCTGGGGCCTTCTCAGATTGGATTATACCTAGTTCCATTTCCAGAAGGAGACACCCAAGGCATACCTCTCAATTGTCCCTGAGTTTAGTTCAGAATTTTGCTCTGTCCTTGCTAAGCCATTTGAAAACTGTTGATATGGGAAAAGTGGCTGAGTACACTTAATAAATCAAGATTATCATTAAAATTATAGACTTTTACTTAAGAAAATTCATAACAATCACATTCTCCTACTCTGTCGACTTTTCAAGTTAATAGTGCTTATAGTTTAAAAAAGTGTCACTGAGTTGGTATGTGTATCCATGAATATTTTTAGATTTGTGCCTGATTTTGGAGGTAAGAGGTTGAGAGCTATGACCCAAGGGGCATGTTTACTAGGTCCTTAAACCACCTCCACTGACTCCTGTGAGACCAGCAACCTTGCAAAGGAACCTCATTTCTACTGACTTTATCCATAATCTCTTGCTTGTGGTCACTATCCATTTCTGCATATGGATGTTTGTCAGGATGTGTAGATGCACATTAGCCTCCAATAGGTGTGTATTGTGGGTGACTTCTAGAAAGAATACATATAACATCACACAAAAGTTGCTAGGATAACAAGTTTTGTGTTATCATGCATTTATATGGTGATATAAAGTATGAAACTCAATTGTATGTCATTATTTAGTAACTTAAGTCCTCACTGATTTGCCAGAAAATCACAGATTTTATGAGGAACAAACCAAAAATATGAGGAGAAAATCTGGACATTTGAGAGGTATGCTTACAGATCCTCAACAACACCATTATGATGTACTAAAAGGACTTCTAGGAAGAATACATATAACATCATACACAAGTTCCAGCTGATAGCCATTAGGATTTAGCACTATACACCATGTTACATTCCCTTATATATATGTGTGTGTATGTTTGCATATTTAACTAATTAACCATTAGTTTTTAGCAGGTTGGCAATTACATAATTGATTCTCAATCATGGACACATGCTAGCTCAGCATAATTACAGCTTGGAAACCAGCACCTTCTGCCCGCACATTAATATTAATGCTGTAAATAAGGGTGGGTCTACTTAGACAACTGCATTCATAAGCTGTTTTTCTAAATTATTTTTTAAGAAAAAGGCTTTGAAATAAACTTTGTTTTGATAAAGAAATGAGTTTGCATGCAAACACTTTGTGCCAAAACAAAACTTTGTTTTGCACTTTTAAACATGATCTTTAAAGGCTAGCTAAGGGGATCGCGTTACTGTTGTGTGTCAGTAATGATGTATGGATTGCATATCTGAGTGTCTTAGGAAATGGTAATGTTAACAGAAAGAGTTTTTCCTAAGGTAAGGTGTGGGGATGGGGTTTGGGGCAGGGTTTGGGTTAGCACAACTTAGGTCAGTGGGGACAAAGCTCTACCCACCCACTGTACTAATATGTGCTAACCCTAACCTTGCCCCTAACATCAACCTGAAATGCTACCTTAGAAAACCCTTTCCATAGCACTACCAGCATTCAGACAAATTATACACAGATTTATCTTACTTGCAGACATACCTCTTAGCACAAAACAAATCTGGACAAAGCCTAAAATAATAGTGGGACAAAGGCCCAAAATAAGGATAGATTTTAAATATTGCTCTTATAACCTTAGAAATTTGCTAGGATAACAAGTTTTGTGTTGGCATGCATTTTCATAGTGATATAAAGTCTGAAACTCAATTGTATGTCATTATTTAGTAACTTAAGTCCTCACTGATTTGCCAGAAAATCACAGATTTTATGAGGAACAAACCAAAAATATGAAGAGAAAATCTGGACATTTGAAAGGTATGCTTACAGAGCCTCAACATCATCATTACGATGTACTAAAAGGACTCAGCTGGCTTCCAGCACCATCTAGGGCACTGTCATTACTACGTATTTTACTTTTCAAAAATCTTGAAGCATGCCTCCTATTCCCCAGTAAGGTGAATACTCCCCCTTGGTGAACAAAATTACTCTCTGAAAAACAGCCAAGAAGGCAAGGGCGCCCGCAGGCAGGTGCAAGGGGGTGCACTTGCACCCCCCTGGAATCAGCAATCGGCTGAATACAGCATTTCAAAGTTTTTCTGACTACAGCAAAGTTTTTCTTTTGTGCGTTTTTCTTTAAGAAGATCGCGGGTAGGCGTGCTGACATCATCGCGGGAACTTAGATGGGCTGACATCATCACTATGTGAAAGCGGGAACTTAGACAGGGTATTCGAGCGGGAACGGAACTCAGATGGAGTATGCAGGAACGGAAGATGGGGAGTCTGACGGAGTATTCAGGAACGGAAGATGGGACCCGTTCAGGTAGTGTGTGTGTGTGTGTGTGTGTAAAATGCCCCAGGTGTACATGGTGGTGGGTAGAGAATAAGGCTTGAACCCTGTACCTTGGGCCCAAGTGGCAAGAGCCTGAATTCCCTACCCACCACCATTTGTAAAAATATTGTAGGATTTTCCCTCATACCTTTTCTGTTCCTCATAAAATCTGTGGTTTCTGCATTTGTGTCCTTGTTGCCTGATATTCTTGGCTGTCTGGAGTGTTTCTCCCTGGGCCTCTGCTAAAAAAATTAGCTTTTTTTTTTCAAAGTCAGACTTTCCTGGTTAATAAATGTAAATATTGGACTTCTTTTCTTCAGAAAGTGTATGGTAACAAAAGCAAGCTTTTATTCTAGCAATTTTCTAAGTGTACAAGATGGATATTTGAAATGTATCCCTGTGTTTGGGACTGTATTCCCCCCATTATTGGCTTCATCCAGGTTTTGTGCTAGGGTTGAGAGTTATGGTAAGAATTGAATTCACTGAATATGTTTGGGGGCTGTATTCACCCAGTGTTGACTTTGTTCAGGTATTTATTGGCTTCATCCAGGTTTTTTGCTAATGTTGAGAGCTATGGTAAGAACTGATTTCACTGAAAATGTTTGGGGCTATATTCTCTCATTACTGGCTTTGTCCGGGTGTTATTTGCTAAGAGGTTGAGAGCTATGGTGAGAACTGAATTCACTGAATGTTTGGTGGTTGTAGTCACCCATTATTGGCTTTGTCCAGGTCTTTTGTGCTAAGAGGTTGACAGCTGTGCTATGGTGAGAACTGAATTCACTAAATGGTAAAGTTTCAGTCTTCCTCTTTCACAAAACTGATTTGGCGTAGTGGTATGTTGCTTTGACTTTTGCACGGGTCCCCTGGGTTCAAGACGTGGCAGTGAAATGTATGGTGGTAATGCAGCATTTTATTCTAGCAACTTTCAAACATTATACAAGCAATGTTTAAAATGTGTCCCTGTTGTTTGGCCTTTTGCCCCCCCCCCCCAATAAATTTCGGCTTTTTCCAGATTTCTTGTGCTGCAAAGTTCAGAGATACAGCTGAGTGTCGAGTAGATTTTACAAGGAGCTGAGAGCTGCAGGGGAGCAAAAGTTTAGTGCTGATTATGTTTAGTCTGCTTACATTAATAGCACAACAGATAGTGTACTTGCTTTAGATGCTGAAGGCTGTGGGTTCTACTCCCACAGTAGGTAAATGCATTGCTGATGCTGTATTGTGTTGTAAAGGGGGTGGATGCTGCAGTCCTTTTGGCAAAGATACCTAGTAACTATGAACCTGTTAACAGTTTGCTATCCATTCTCTATTGCGGTATTACTAGCTTTTCATTTTACTGCATGCAACAAAGGCAATTTATTCTTCAAGGGTAACGGGCACTTTATTTGTAGATTAAATAATGACAAAGTGTTTGCTAGCAGCAACCTCTATTAGTTACAAATTTCTTCAATGTGGATTTTACTACAGAGATTGTGTATTTTTTACTGATACTGGTGGACTTGAGTAGACGTTATGATGGAAATGTTCTGAATTGGGCAATTTTGTCATTGGTGGATGCTTTTGTTTCTTTGTTTACTGGAAAAATTTTCAAAACAATAAATTTAAAATGCCCTTTAACAACTGTACTGTATTGTACAAGGAATATAATGTAATACAGTCAGGAAGGTGCATCAAAGAGCATGTGTATGTTATGTTCGAGGGGCCTATGATTTTGAAGACAGCCCAGAGTTAATATTTGCAATTGGCAAAATGTATTTTCTCTGAAAGTGGGTTTCGTGCTGTTTCAATGCATGTGAGTTTCAAGGGCAGAGAAGTATTAATGTTAGTCTATTTTCATTGAGACTGCATTGCTTTAACAGATGTGTATTAGGGTTTGTGCTGTAAAATGCAAAATAAAACTTTCAAATGAAATCCTAAATCATTGCAGAAGTAAAGCAGTATGCACATTAGTGTTTATGGTAAATGGGGCAAAATAACCAAGGAATGGGACATTGGAATGGCTGCAGGGGGGGGAGGCTCCATTTGACCATGATTTTGTGAGGGGGGGGTAGCAAACTCGACAGCCCCGGTTGAACTATACCTCTCAGTTGTCCATATCTTTGCAGAATTAATAGATATTTGCTGCTTATTTTTGGTTTGTTTCTCAAAATTTGTGGTTTTCTAGCAAATCATTTAGGAATTAAGCCATTAAATGACAGACATTGAGTTTCAGATGTCATAATCTTCAGAAAAATGCATGCTAATGCAAGACTGTAAGTTTATACAAGAGCAATTTTTAGTAGTGTTTCTATGTTCCCCAATATATTTGGCCTTGTTCAGATTTCCTGCATTAAGAGGTTGAGAGGTATGCGTGCAAATCACTTTGTAGATTAGGAATATCCAAACATCTCAATTGTCCCCAATTCTGGCTCAAAATGTTGCTCTCCCCTAATAATGCCTCCTCCAAAATGGCAATTTTGGAAGAAAATGTGGAGGGTTTACAATTATAACTGTAATGATCAGTTGTAGATTACCTTTATTTCAGAAATGCATGTGGATGCTCTTATTTTGTTAGCTGCTTCAAGTTAACTGTTAATATTAAAAGGTGTCCCTTTTTGACAGGTATTTTGCATCACATTTTGGTCTGTTTTTCATAAAATTGTGGTTTCTGGCAAATTAGTGGCAAGTCATTAAAGACTGAAGTTAGAAAATAATGGCAGACATTTGAGTTTCAGATTTTATACCCTTCAGAAAATTTGTACTAATGCAAGATTTACCTGTTCTATTAAGTTAATAAGAGCAATATTTAAAATTGGCCTTATTTTTGGGCCTGTGTCCCACTTCTAGTTCTATGTATGGCTTTGTCCAGATTTCTTGCTCTGAAGTTGAGAGGTAGGAGTGTCAGAGCCTTCAAATTATGACATACTTATTGCACCCCAGCCCCCATTGTAGTGGCTCGGGATGTGTCCAAGGAAGGCAAGAAGCAGTTATGCAGTAAGTGTGCAGAGTATTCCCCCATCCAAGGTAGATCACAAATATGACCGTGGCTTTTCATCTGTCCTTGATTTTGCAAAATGTTCTGGTTTTCTATCAGATTTTTATACTGTTGATTTATGCTTCTTATTATTCAGGAACTGCATGCTATCAGTGTCCTGTTGCTCTGTTTAAGTAGCCATGGTTTAATGAACATCAGGTAAGCTTGTCGGAGATTGTAAGATGCAAGTAAGCTTTAGTAAGCTTGTCGGACATTGTAAGATGCAAGTAAGCTTTAGTAAGCATATTGTTAAAGAATTGCTAGCATTGAAAGCCTTTTCGTTGTTGCCATGCAGAGAATATTTACATAGCTAGATAATGTATAAGCCTTGGGTATTGAAATGCATATGACAGTATTTGTAATAAAAGGACAGGATTACAGTATTTTCAGAAGCTCATTACATTTTATTGGAGACCAGTGTCTTATAGCAGTGTCTGTGTGTTAGTACACTTGTAGTTGGGTGGCTTTAATGGTATATGGTAAATAAGCATTGCTACCTTACTTAAAGCTAAGCCCTGCAACAACTAGCTCCACAATGAAGTCAAAACACAATAGCTCTGGTGGGTAAATGTACTCTGTAGTAATAAAAAAAAGGCAAATGTTTGAAATGACTACAGCTTATGTGCAAACACAATAGGTAGTGATGAAACAATGCTCTGCTAAAAATGCTTTAATGCTCCACATTGCTGAGCTGCAATCACTAGCTACCAGGATTTCACCCACTTCAGATCAAGCACAGTGCCATTCAGTGCAACCTTCCCAGAACTAATTCAAGTCTGACCAGAATTATTTGGTGTGTGTATGAGGGAGGTAGCATACCCCTCAGCTGTCCAGATTTTTGCCCCATATTCCTCTTAAAAGGATTGAAGTTGCTAAATAATGAGACTGCATACTAACACAAATCCTGTTACTCTTGCAATTTTCTGAGAGCCATATTTATAATTTGTCCCTATTTATTTTAGGCTTTGTCAAGATTTCTTGCACTAAGGGTGAAGCCTTGAGGGGTGTGGTATCTTTGCAAGAGAGAAAGTGAAATGCCCAAGTTAGAGTTAGCAGGTGGAATTTTCAAGTGCATTTTCAAGGAACTGTGAGTTTTAAGGGAAGCGAAGTTCACTGCTGCTCATGCCAAGTCTATTTACAATGTGCAACCATTTTGTTTAGCAAATGGTATCTCTATTGTGGTATAAAGTTTTAAAGCTATGTTAGTAGCACCACAAGTAGAATACTTGCATCTTAATGTAAAGGCTTGAGGTTCTATTCCTACAGCATATACATTTGTATGCTGCAGTCCTCAGGATGTCCTCCTTTGGATGAGATGCCTAATAACTATGAACCTGTTTTTCAGCTTGTCATCCATTTTCTATTGCAATATACCAGCTTACCATTTTTTAATTTAACCTAGGCAATTTATTCTTTGACGGCAGCAGGCACTGAATTTGTAGATGAAACACTGAAATATACAAGTGTTGCTGTCTAATACAACGGATATAATTCAATTATATATTATAATTAATACAATCAGGTAAATCAAATAACTTTTGCATGGCCCTAACGGTGTGCAAGGAGCCTATTGCTTGAAAACAGTTCAAAGGTAAATAACCTGCCACTGGCCAGATGCATTTTCTTTGAATGTGGGTTTCAATGCCGTTTCATTGAATGTGAGTTTCAAAAGTAGAGAAGCTTTAATGCCAAGTCTGTTTTCATTGCAAGACTATTGCTTTGTTTAGGTTTAGTAAATGTCTCAGTGTTTGGGCTATAATGTTTGAAATAAAAGTTGTAAATTTTAAATCCAACTGCCTGTAATCATTGTAGAACTAAAGCATAACACAGTATGCACACAGATTTGAACAGTGTCTACAGTAAATGGGGAGAAATAGCCAAGTAATGGGACACTGGAATGGCTGTGTGGGCGGGGCTTGGGTGGGTGGACTTGGGCGGGGCTGTATTGGCAGGGGGCGGGGTGAGCTATGTGGGTGGGGCTCTGGGTTTGCACCCCCCTGCAAAAAATCCTGCGGGCTCCCTTGCAAGAAGGTAACCTAATGTTACATGCATCACCATTCAAAACTGGCATTGACAAAAGAACATTTTCAAGATTACATCCTGCAATTTGGAATCATTTGCAAATAAAAGTCACAAATCTGCAAGAAATCCAAGCATTTAAAACTTTTATAAAAGAACATCTTTAAGTGGATGCTAAGTGCACTTGTTTTTGAGACACTGGCTAATAGATAAGCATTTTTAGCCCCTCTCTTTAAACTGGAAACTAGTAACTATTATGACATTTGATGATGGAATACAATGCTATACACAGCATGTATACTGTATATAACCATTTTTTGCATCATTCTGCTTAGTTCATTTCATTGCAAAATGTGATTACCCTATCTTGTGTATAATGCTTTTTGCCTTGTGTGAATTTTTGGATTGTAGGAACTAAAAGGTATGATAGAAACTGTGTGATTTTATTTTAATACTTGCTTTGCCTTTTTGTGTAAAATTATCTGCTCTGTCAAATTATATGTTGCACTTCTGTAAAATTGTTGTAACTGCTCTTATGAACCCAGGTCATGATTAAAAAGGGTCAGTAACCCATTTCATTTACCACGTTAACAAATGAACAAATAAATAAATGTCTGGAGGTATTTGCAGGGTATTTTCACTGATCAGAAAAGGATACTAGTTTCCTTTTTTGACTGGGTTGGGAGTATGTAGGTTTAGTTTTGATCAGTAATTTTTAACATTGTGTGTTCAATATTTAGTGCTATCAACCATTAGACACTCACTCAGATACACACATACGTATTTATGTGTGTGTCTATGTGGATTTAAATATGTAGATAAAATATATATTTAAATGTCTTTGGTGTGTGTAAATGTATATATTTATATATGTGTGTTTGTATGCATGTAGATTTAAAAATATATATAAGTATATATTTAAATGTCTGTGTGTGTGCATATATTTTTTCTGTGAGGTAGTATGTATTAAAATACATTATACAATGCTTCTGCAACTATTCTTGAAATGGGGATATATGGTTGCCTTAATGGAGTTCTTTTCAGTGGTAAACTGCAGTTATACAATGTTCTGTACATACAAAAAAAACATTAATTTGTTGTCCACATTAAAATTTTGGTGCCAAGCTTGTGAAAGCAAAATTAATTAAAAACGTACCAGTAGTTATGAATAAATTAAAAGAAACTGAAGCCAGCCGAATTGGTGTTGGGAGATAAAGCCCTGCTTGCAAATCAGGCAATCTGGGTTCAATAAGTGGCTTGGGTATCTGGGGTTGGTGTGGGATGATAGCAGTGCCTATGCTATAGGGGTAACTGGGGATATCCACTGCCACAATCCCATGGAGGAGTAGCAGTGACACAAGGGATAACCCTTGATGGCCATGGCAGTTCAGAAACCAAGGTATCTATGTAATGGCCTTCATTCTGGATGCTTGGGAGCATGAACTGCATGAGATAAAGGCAAGGAATCATTTGCTGTGAAGTGGGTCGAACTTGTCCAATCGGAGGAGAGATTAGGGCCTGCAATATATGCCCTGACTGTGGGTCTGCAAGTGAGAGCACAAAGATCCCCATGGCTTCCTAAATGACAGCCCCTCAGGCAGCTCATGCATCTGTGCTGGGGATAACCAGTATAAGAGACTGCATAGGCTTAAGTCAGACTGTGGAGGATTGATGTTTGGTAGACATGAGGATGAATGGGAGGGTGGCTTAATGGCTAAGGTGTTTGCCTTACAAACACAAGGTGCAGGGTTTGAGTCTCACAAGGGATAATTGGCTAGGCTTAAAATGGCTCGCAAGGGCAGTTGGCTTAGTACTAAACTATGAACCTATAGAAAAATGAAAAGAAGCTAAAAAAAAAACAGCTTCCAGTGGTTAATACAATACATCCCTTCAATGCATAAGGGTAGCTTTGTATGCTTACTGTATTAAACAGGATGTTTCTGCTCTTTTCTTGTATGTGTGGAGATGGTCACAACTGAAAGATGGCCCAGGAATTTTCAAAAATGGCTGCAAACTGATCAACAACTTTACTTCAGCTCTCAGAGTGTGAAAACAGAAACTGAAAAACAATAGCCAGTGAATTGGCAGCTTGAGTAAAATTCAGTTACTGTCTTAGTAAGTACACTGCCTGGATTCCAGCAAAAGAAAAAAAGAACTTAAGAAAGCCTAAAAGAAAATCAGTTAAAGAGAAAACACTTACTGGGAAAAATCCTGCAGCGGTTCAGCAAAAAGCAGTTCAAGCTCCATCCTTGGTGTAAGACATGTCTGCCAGTAAACTACAGGAAAATTAGTCAAATGTCCTCACAGATGATTAAATTAAACACTGAAGGAGTATATCAACTCACATAACAAAAGGCTATGAAAATGAAAGAAGCTTTAAATGAGCTGATATTTAAATTAACTGATATAACTTCAAATTCAGACATCAAAATGAAGAAAAGGGTGGTTAAATATGAGACTGAGAAAATATATTTCAAAAACTAGTAGAATTAGAGGTCAGAACATATAGGCAAAATCTTGAGATTTTCTGTTGTAGCAGAGAAACTAGAAAAAACAGGTTGCATTAATTTTATGAAGGCACAAATAAGAAACTGGACTGGTATTCCACAGCAGGAATGTTAATTGAAAAAGCACTCTGTATTTATGTTCCAAATATGGCCACACCCCGGCAGCCAAGCCCTTTATTAGAAAAGATGCAAACCAATCAGCAGAAAGAGTTGATCCTGACAAAACTCTGGCAAAGGGCAAAGTATTAAAAGTTGGAGACAATAGAGTGTTTGTAGCAAATTATTATATACTGTATATCTGGCAGAAGTGAAACATTTATTCCAGTAATCATGGAATGTTGTGGGACAAGTGTGAGATTCAGTCTGCTGAATCCAGCTGTCTTCAGAATATTTTTTTCCTGGATGATCAAATTAATTTTTGATGCGGTACACGCTAAGGAGGAAAAGCAAAAGTTTGTCCAACAAAAATGAGCCATCAAACAGCAGGGGATTCTGCTTCTCATTATTCTAATAATAAAGCACAAAGAGCGACTTTGGCAGTGAAACATATTCCACTATCCCAAAGGAAGATGCTTGGGAGACAGGGAAAAGCACAGGAGTTGACATGAAGAATCATGAGTACTTTGGAATTGAACAAGAATCTGGAGTTGGGATATGGAGATGAACAGGAAGAGGACCTGGAGCATGGGAATTAGTGAATAAATGTGAGACTGCAAAGCATTGATTGCATTTGTGAAAAATAAGTGGAAAAGTGGACTTCTGTTGACTTTGTTAAACTTGTGGGGGGGAAGGAATGCATCAGGGAGCACCTGAATGACATTAGGAATGCTACATTGAAGAATACTTTAGCTAGGCATGCGGCAAGTACCTCATTAACACATAGTTTTAGGTTCCTTGCTATTGATATGGTGAAAGAGAATTTAAGAGGGGCTGACATGCATATGAGAGTAGATAAGGGGTCAGGTCTCAATAATATGCTACCGATTAAACCACTGTTAAGAGTGCATCCACTTTTTAAGTAATATTTTAAAATGCATATTTGTGTATATATTTATTAATAAAATGAGTAGATAAGTTGGATTGTATACATGGGTTATTGTTGTTAGAAAGAGTGTTTTAGCTGTATGTTTCCTTTAAGAAATCAATGAATGTGACATGTGACTTCACCACTTCTTACTTAAATGGGAGTGTAATGGACTGTTTTATGCACATGATAAAGCAGTATTCTCACTGTGAAAGCGCTTATGCCTTTATTTGTTTTGTTAATAAAAGTCTGTTGCTTTTATGAAAGCCTGGTTTTGCTTTGCCTTTCATCTGTTTTTTGCTGGATTTTTATTGTGGTTGGTGAAGCATTCATTCAGCACACTTTTGTATTTTTGGATTTTGTTAATAATAATGTTTTATTTAAACATACCCTTAGGTGTCAAAATAGTAAGAAATTCCTATTTTCTGTATTAGAACAAGTACCTAGAAACATCTGGAGAGGGGGTTAAAAGGAAAAGATTGAACAAAGAGACTTTATGGCAATTAAAATTAGTGGCTGATAAGTTGCCCGGTATGAATGAAACTATGAAGTGTTTTTTGAAATGTAGAAGGTTAAATATTAATTAAGTTAGTGAGGTGAAAGTTTTATTTTTTTATATAAAGTATAAGGAGGACAGTAGTTTTTTTATATTGTTTTTTGTTTATAAAGTGTTTTTAATTAATTAACTAATTAAGTGTGTTAGGTGTTTTATTGACTTAATTAGGTAATTTTGACATAGGTATTTGTATAAAAAGTATTGTGTGTTGTGTTACTTTTATTCCGAAGAAGTCTCTTTTGGGATGAAAACAAAAAAATAAAGTGATTTGTTCACTAAGTCTGTGGTTATCTGGTTCCTGTTTTTGGTCCTTGCTCTACCCTTTTAGTGGATTTTTGTGAGGTGAATTAATAGAACCATGATAATCCAGAGGGAAGCAAAATATAAGAAAATACTGCTTTATTGGTGGATCTTGATGCAGAGAAAACATTTGGCACAGTAAGCTGTGATTTTATGACTAAGGCAATGGAAGCATTTGCATGTCCTGATACAATGATAAGGTTAATTAGAAGTGTATATGAGGGATCAGAGGCAAAAACTGAAGTGGGAATTGGGATGGTTCCTGTCCGATAAGCTCTGTCTGAAGAGAGGAACCAGTGAGGAGTGTCCTCTTTCCCTTTTGTTATTTACTACACACTTGGAACTGTTGGCAAAGAAAACAAGGGGATAAGAAATTCAAGGATATAATTGCTATGGTGATTGCCCTCCCTATCAGGGATTGCTATTAGAGTTTAGACAGAGAGAAAGGGATAGGGGTTTCATAAATGAAAGCCCTGGACTGGTTGAATTTTAATTGAATCTAGAACAGAAGCTAGTGTTAAAAAGGGATAATTAGTAGGGCATGTAAAATATTACACAATAACTATAGAAATCAAACAGAAGAGGTCAGAAAAGACTGGAAAGAAAAAAAAAACAAGTAATCACTGTGGTATCCCCGAAGTCTCAAACAACCCACTAAACAAGTATAGTGGGTCCAAAAGCAAAACAGTATAAGAAACTTCACTGTGTGGTAGATTTTCAATCCATATATATCTAGTTAATCACTGTATATTAATCAGATCAGATAATGGTAGTAGAAGTAGCAAACTTAAACTCGTCCTAAATAAATAAAAAAAAAAAAAAATATATATATATATATATATATATATATAATTTGAAATATTGTACAGAATTATTAAGTATTTGAAAATAATCCATGCAGTGCAGGCAGTCTGTTTCCAGTTGAAAATCCTTTATTAAGATAAAAGATTGGAAAGAAAGATCAGATATGCAGTTCACAAAGAGACAATGGGAGCACATACGTATGTCTCTCAAATATGCAACAAAATGTAAAAAAAAAAAAAATAGATTTAGGATTCTTGCCTGGAAATGTTTGCATATATACTTGTATACCCCAAGCAGACTGCAAAGAATTTTTCTTCAGGTACATGGCAAATGTTGGAGGGGTAATAGGGAAGTAAAAGGAACCCAGGAGTTTATGTTCTCAGAGTGTGATAAGTTGGCAGGCTTTAAATATTCCCTACAGAGTACTCTGTCAGGATTACTGGGTAATCAAATAAGTGTAACTAAGGAAATGTTTTTTGAACTAGTATACAGGATCTAAATTGTCTAGACATAGTAAGGCTTGTTAAGTTCAATTCTGGTGGCTGCCAAAAAAGCAATTACTAAAAAATGGAAATAAAATTCTAAACCAGCAATACCTGAAGTAGTGAATATTGTAATAGAGATAAAAGAGCAGGTATTGGGATCTTTAGAAAAAGGTAGGAGTAGATTGCATAAACAAATGGAAATTTTGGGAACAATACATACTTAAAAATGTTTTGGAGGAGGAATGAGGTTTAAGAGAAGGCAGGAAATTAATAATTTATATAATGTTAGTTTGACTGTATGATATGTAACAATATATGTGATGTATAACATTTGTAAATGTGAATTTGTTAGTATGGTTTTATTACTTTTATAAAAATGTTACGTCTGCCTATAATTTAATAAAGGGGGTTAAAAACAGAAAAATAACACAGTTATTTAAAAATTAAAAAGTATTAGTTGGAAAAAAGAAGAAGAAGAAGAAAAATAAATTATTAGTTTTATATATATATATATATATATATATATATATATATATATATACATATATATATATATATATATATATATATATATATATATATATATATATGTCTTTATTTACTGGGGAAGTCTGACTGGGTAATATGCATTTTTAGAGGAATCCTGGGGAGGAAAGCTCTCTAGTTAAACACATAATAGTTGCATTTCTATTTACACTTATACACATACCATAATTACATTTATACATTCTAAGATTTTACAGAGGTAGAAGTTACTAAAAAGAAAGCACACTTGCAACTTAGAGGACTGTACACGCAGCAGTTTTGTATAAAAATTGTTTTGTCATTTCAGTGAGAGGTTGAGAGTATTCTGTTTAAAGAGAGTATTTGAAGAGTTGAATAGAAGAGACTTCTAATGAAGAGACTCGATTGGAGTATATATTGCTACTTATTAAACAGTAAGGAGCCAAGATGCCCTCTTTGGGGAGAACTTCGTTAAAGAAATTTACAATAAGTTTAACTATGCAACATTGGTTGACTTATTCAATAGAATGTCATTTTATAGGTTCAAAGGTGTTTACTAGGCTAAAGACCACAATATACTTTTTAAGCCTATCCATGCATCCCAAATCTCTGACAAGTTTTGATACCCTTGATAAGTGTAAGCATGGTCCTGGGAGATGAACCATTTACAGGCTACCTGTGTCCATTAGAGACATAGGTGCCAAACCAGGGATGAATTTCCGGTTTCCCATCCAATTGTCCAAGTTGCACTTGAATTGGGATAGGGAGGAACTCTGCTTCACATGCATGAGGAGCCTGTTCCATAGACCCGGTAGTCTCTGGGATGCATATCTATCTCTCCAGCAGGTCCTATTTATATCGCAGGCAAGATTTAAGTCTTTAGAACAGGTAATTCTGGTGCTGTTTGTTTTGTGGATATGCAGGAGGTCCATCAGAGTAGGGTCTGACAATGCCCTATATGGCAGGCATAGATCTCCCCTCAAAAGCCTGTAGGAGACAGAATACAGGGATATAGCCTTGAGGTGGTCTGCATAGGACATTTTACTTATGCCCTGTATTCTTTTAGTGAGGAGACTCCGTGGATGTTCCAGTTGTTGGATATGCCTGGTTAGGTACATACCAAAGGGTGCATTGTACTCAATGATAGGTCTGATGAATGCTGAATACAGTGGAACAATGACTTCCTTGGACTTAGATGCCATACCTTTGTTTGAAAGTTGTGCAACATAGAATGATTTCCTCTCCATTGTAGACTCATGATGGTCAAAGGCTAGATTACTCTCTATGTATGTGCATAAATCCTTGAATACTGGGTCAGCTCTAAGGAGTGTGTTGTCAATATGCTAGTTACTAGGGATGGATGACTTCCCAAAGGATACTATTATGCATTTCTTTTCATTTAGTTTTAGTTTGTGGCTCTGACACCAGTTGTTTGTCTGTCTCAGCCCCTCCTGGCGAACATTTGTGTCAGTGTGAGATTCAATGACAGCTCCTAATTTGCAGTCATCTGCAAATTCAATCAGCCAGAGACCACTGGCATTGACCTTGACTTCGAGAAGTAAATGCCAAAAAGAAGTGGTCCAAGGACTGATCCCTGAGGGACTCCACTTGTGACTGGCCTCTTCGTAGAGGTGGACTCCCCACTTCTAACTTCCTAGGTCCTGTCTGTGAGCCAGCTGGCTATCCACTGGGTGACATACATGTTTGTACCTAACCTCTTGAGTTTGTCAACAATGCTCGCATGGGGTGTTGTGTCAAATGCCTTGGCCAGGTAAAGGTAGGCAGTGTGAACAATTTTGCCCTCATCCATTGCTTTGCTGACCATCTAAAATAAGTCCACCAGGTTGAATAGGCATGGTCTGTCCTTGACAAAACCAAACTGGGTTGGGTCCAGTATCTGGAGGTTCACTATATCTCTGTCGATCATCTCCATGATAATTCTTTCCATGGATTTACATACAAGACTAGTGAGACTTATGGGTCTGTAGTTTCCAGGGTCTGTAGATGGCCCAACTTTGTGCAGAGGGATGACTATTGTCTTTCTCCATTCATGAGGCACAAAACCTGTTTGGAAGCTACAGTTAAATAGTAATTCCAGAGGACCTGATAGGTCATGTTTCGTGCAATTTAGAAGGCATCCTGGGATATTGTCTGGGTCCATTGATGCAGTGTTCTTGGTCTTAGAGAAAGCATTAAGGACTTGTTCCCTAGTGATAGGAGGTGGAGTTATATTTGATATTTCCTGAGGGAAGGTTGAGGGGGAGTAAGGGGGTAAAGATGGAGCTGAATTTATCAGCCAGGAGGTTTGCTATGTCTTCTGGCTCAGTATAGGTGGCTCCATTTACAATGAGAACTGCACACAATTGTGTATTGCCTTTGAGGTTGCAGACATTGCTAAAGAATGCTTTGTGGTCATCCATGGCCAGGCCAATCTTACCTTAAATTTGGCTTTGGTAGGCTTTATTTGCCCTCTGAGTTGTTTGTTTAGTTTGATGAGAGTGCTTTCATCCTGCTGAGTGCTGCACCTCCTAATTTTTGCCATGATTTTCTTCATCCTGTTATATAGCCTATTGATTTTGTGATTCCACCAAGGTGGCTTGTTTTTTGAGTTCTGTACTTCTTCCTGGTGGGTACAGCTACCTCTATGCAGCTATTAACATGTTTGTACAGGATTTCTGTGAACAGTTCTGCATAGGCAGCAGAAGCATCAGCAGCAGTGTTCTCTGGGTTTATGGGGCTTGACATTTTGCCATATTCTCACTTAATAGCTGGAGGTTAGCCTTAGAATAGTTCCTGAATATTCCAGGTTTAGCTTTACTTCAAAGGAGACCATTTTTGGTCTGACATTATCAGGGAAAGCATTACAGTAGGGGGTGTGCAGCACTCTCCATATTAGTGAGGACCAGATCCAGTATGGTTGTACCCCTGGTTGGTGTATTGACTATCAGGTCCAGAGAGTTTGTGTTTACAAAATCCAGGAATCCCTGTGCATGTACGTTTGGTGTCTTATAGGATTCCCAGTTAATAGTGGGGTAATTAAAGTCACACATGAATGTGGTATTAGGTTGGGTGGTTAGTGTTTCTAATAATTTTAAATACATGGTATTGTTTCCTGGGTCATAGAGGAGGACCTATAGTTGCAAGGGAATGGTATTGGATTTTGTCTATGGTGATCTGAACATGGAACAACTCAAGTACATTGACCTGTTTGACCAGCCTTGAAGTATATTTATCTTTGATGTAAATAGAGGCACCTCCACCTTTAGTCCCTGCCTGTGAAGTAGCTGGCTTAAATGTGTGTAAGGCATTATAAACTAGCACTGTTGGTGTGCTCTCCATGGTTTTAAACCATGTCAACGTGACTGCACAGACTTCAGCATTCTCTAGGCTAAACAGAGCTTCTAGTGAGTGGAGTTTTTTTATTTAGCCTCCTAGCATTGAGCAGTAATACCTTTAGATTTCCTTGGTTTTCATTTGCTATGTCAGAAATACTTTCAGTCTGGCATTGCCGAAAAAAGGCACAATGGGGTAAGACAATGTTTTAGCTAATATTCAAAAGCCTAAAGGGGAGAGGTGCAGACCATCTCTGGTAAAGCAGTGTGGTCTGTTGACCATCTTCTTCCATGCTGACAAATATTGCACCCCATTTTAATGACACCAGAAACTAAGTCAATTATTGAAGTCAATCATCTTTTTGTTCATATTGTGGCATAATTCTTGGAGAAGGTAAAATGCTACTCAGTGCTAGGCTCATACCAGCCTGAGACACATATTCCGCGAGCCGCATGATGTCTCTCTTCATATAGTCTAGGGAGGTATGTCTTAGCTGGGTCTATATCAAAATGTCAAATTTGCAAAAGTTCAATTGTTGTAATATCAAACTCTTATGTCCAAAACCCAACAAAACCGAAAGCACAGAACAGTGATTTTTTTTTCCCCCAGGGAAAACAAAATCACTGTTCCGTGACAAAAAAAAAACAAACAAAAAAACTTAACCTTAAACTGAAGTGGGGGGCATCACCCCCCCACACCCCCTCCATGGGGGGCTGTTCCCCCCACACCCCCCTACTTAAATATACCAACTCTGAGATTGCACCACAGTGGAGGAAATAGCAAAGCCCTGAAAACGGCCCACCAATTTTTTTTCCCTGGGAAAAAAGTCGATGTGCCGTGGCTTTGTTATTTTCCACTTTCGGACTTTAGGGTTCAATATTACAATGTTCAAACTTGTTTTAGTTCGACGTAATATAGACTCTTCTCAGGTCATTTGCTCCCACATGGACTATGACTGAATCATATTGGTAATTGTGGTCCAAAGACCTGAGTGCCTGTGTAATGTGGCAGATCCTAGCCCCTGTTTGATCGTGATTTTCTACTTACTCACCCTTGTGACTGGGACATCATTTTCATTAAAGAATCTCAAAAAGGAAGAAGCCAGTTTATAAAAAATCAGTAGATACTTTAGTAATTATACTACTGGAGATAACTTGACTGATGTACAGAATAATCAAGGTTATCTGCATTTTTTATCCAGTTGAGAATTGTTTTTAGAGCAACCAATCAGAATACATATAGCACCACACTGGGGACCACTTCTTGGAGAACATCAGGGAGCACTTTTCCCTAAGGTCTGCAAAGAATGAATCAGAGAGCAGGCCCACCAAGCAGAATCAATCAGTGTTTTAACCTATGGCAATAGAACATTTACGGACAGGACATTTTACAATAGCTCAGCATTTTGCAATGTGAACAGTTTCAATTAGGAAATAACAGGTCTGATACATATTACCACACAACACTCACATAGGCTGACTACTCAATATGCAGGAGAATCAGACATGGAAAATGCAATAGGACAACAGATGGATTTGCCAGAAGATGCAAAGAAAGTGAGGGATTCAACATTTTAAACTGTCTTAATGCTTTTGAATGAACTGGAATTAAAAATTCTAAGGAAAGGTCAGATCTTTCTGCTGTCAAGATAAACTGAGATGTCAGACTTAGTCACCTAAATGAGAATGTTTATGCACAAGCTGAATTATTTAGCAATAATGTCCAAACAAGCTGTGCCTTGTAGTCGCTTTTGTTTCCATCAGCAAAGCACATCTTATTCTCACTTGCATCTTGCCTTAAAGGCCTTCCAAGATACCTCTGAACTGGAGACAGAAACATATGATCAGTGTCAGTAACATATAACTATTACATTTTATCTCAGGCAGAAAGAGGGATCTGCTATAAGCATTCACAGACTATATGCTCAAGATTCATTTGCCAAGTGCCACTTGCTCGAATGGGCAAGTGCTCAGACTCCCATAGACCTGACCCCCTATAGCTACTTGGCACCCATAGTCTTGGCAAAATCTCCTTAACTGTCTCTTCCTGCTCCCTGTACTGAAACCCACACCCATTCTTTAACCATGAGATCCCAGACTCATTCACAAACTCTAAAATTCCCTTCCTGCTCCCTAATTGCAAGACTACCTTCTCACTCCCTAAACCTAAATCTCCCTTAACCCAGTGGTGCACAAATCTATACTCCCTTACCACAGCTGCTGTACTTACTTTGTTTGAAATCAAATAATATGTTTAGGTGAGCTGCCTAGACTCACACTCGAGTTTGAGCATGAGTTGCAGTCTACCTGAGCTACAAGAAGCTCAAGTTTTTGGCTGAGAAACAGTGGGTTTTGAGCACTTGGGACTCAAGCTGTTGTAAAACAACCCAGAAAGAGACCCTTTAATGGCTTTACAAAATGAGAAATCAGCCCACATTATGAAGGTCAGTAAAAGGGAGGGGGATAGTCATCATGGATATGATGTCATATAATAGCAATATGGATATTTTATTTTCTAGTGAGGATTTTTATTTAAAAAAATGATTAATATATTTGCTGAGGCTTATACTGAAAATTACAATATGTTGCAGAAATGTCTTAATATTTCTTATTTACAGTGAACATATCTACATTTTAAGAGTTGAGAAATCAAATATGAGGATGATTTTTGGTATTCCCAAACATCATAAAGCCAGTGCAGATTCACCTCTAAGACCACCAGTGGCCTCTTATGGTTTAGAATAGAACCATTGGCCTTGTTTGTTGAAATTCAGATTAAAGATTTTGTTACATATATTCCATTAGTTATCTTGGATTCTTCGAAGTTTATTTCTTAGAGAAACATATTGTTCTATAACATCACAATATCTTAGTAACCATAACTATTACCACAGTTATTTAACATGATATATGCCTAGGATTCCAAGATGGCTGCCGACTAGTCTAGTCCTTACTCTCTGAGCTCCTCACAGCTATTTAACTTTTGGTTTTTTTTACAACTATACATCAACCTTTTTCCTCAAATTTTTATACTAAAAGATTTTATAAATCTTTTTCTACGCATTTGGATTATTTTTTCTTCTGGAATTATTATCCTGGGATTTATTTTACCTCAGAACATTCTTGGTCTCTCTGCTGCTGGGACTCCTACTGCTCCAGTCTGTTCCTGGTTCCTGGTATCCTGTTAACTGCATTCCATTTCTGGGCATGGCTACAAAATCTGACTCCATGGAGACTCAGCCTACAAAGGCCAAATATACTTCAATGCTCTCTCCTGAAAAAGATTCAGGTTCAAAAAGACTGAAATCATCTAGACAACCTACAGAAACTATTAATGTAAGTAATAAAGATTTAAATGGCTCAAATTTCCTTTTAGAAGAACTAAAAATAGCATTAAATCCAATCCAATACAAAACTTTTCAGAACAGTTTACAGACTTTAGTAAATCTTTAAAGCAAATAAACGATAGTATTGTTACTATTGAAAATAAAATCTTAGCTTTGGAGGTTAAAACAGACTTATTGGAAAGTGACTTTAAATCTAGAGATAAAACTGTTTCAGATTTACAAGCTAAAATATTGGATCTGGAAGCCAGGAGTCGAAGAAATAACATCATTATTCGTGGTTTACCTGAATCTTATGACAATAAAAACTTGTTATCTGTGACTAAAAATATCTTTGAAACACTGTTAAATTGTGAAGCTTCTTCAAAATCTATAATTGTAGAGAGAGCACACAGAGCACTGCGCACAAAGCAAGATTCTTCCACACCAAGGTTAATTTATACTAAGTTACTAAACTTTCAAGACACTTTCCAGATCCTAGAAACTGCTAAAACAAAGAAACAATTCATATGGAAGTCTCACAAACTATCATTTTCCCAAGATCTTCCTGCACAGATCAAATTAAATAGACAAAAACTAGCCCCCTATTGTGCTGACTTGATAAAAAGAGGGATTAGATTTCAAATGGCATATCCTAATACCTTGTCTTTCACAGCTAATGACAAAAGATTTGTATGTTCAGATCCTAAAGATGCAAAAGACATTTTTCTTAAAACATTTAAAAGCTTCCTGACACTGTATCTTAATATTCTACTGTTAAAGAACTACAATAAGGTTTGATCTTTTCTTTTCTTTAATATGACAGTATTTGTGTTACATGATTTGTAATTCTGGTGTGACATAATTATATTACCTTAAGAATTTGTCATGTAATTTACACATGATGGATTTGGTGTGACAGTGTGCAGTGACAGGATATATGCTTGTTAGATTTGTGTGGATTAATAGAAGCATTTAAATTCCTGTATTTACTTTTTTCTCTTTCTCTCACATATGCTTGCTGCGTAAATAGATAATATGTTAATTTTACTACAAGCTTTGGAGTTACAGCCTTCTGTGTAAGCTAAATGATTTTTTGGAGGGAAAAACATTCCATCTCAACATTCTAGCAAGAAAATCTTCCCCTCAGAGTTCCAGCTGATGCTCTGCATGAACATGTGCACACTACAGTCTCTCTGAGATGGATGGTGATGTCATCATTTGTGAGGAAAGAAGGACAGTTTCAAATACACAAGTCTGCTTGTTTTCAACAAGTATTCAATAGCACTAACTTTTTAATAGATCTGGCTATTATTTAAAGTGTTTTCTCTTCATAAATGAAGGTTGCTTTTTAAATTTAAACAGATTCATGTCACATAATATATTCAGTGACTTTTAGTGTGTCTGCATGACTTCAAAGCAAGCTGCTACTTTCATAAAGCAGAGTGAAAATGTTTCTGGAAACAAATGAACAGGTTAGTTTTATATATTAAAATTCTAAAGGATGTGTAAAGAAATGAACATATTTTCCTATTCAGAATATTTTTTCATACAATATTTTATATTACACTGAAGTGTTTAATTTGACAAATGTTACAAAGTATACCTGTTCATATGAAAGTTTCATGTTCTTTCTATTCTCTGCTCTCTCTCTTCTCAGAGGCTGGATGTGATATTTATGATTAGTAGTTTATGTTTAAGAAAGCCTTTACTTATTTGAAAGGTTTGAAATAACTATCTTTAATATGATTAGCTGAATCTACATGTATATATTTAAGCCCTTAGATTTACTGCATTTAGCTTGCTTGTTTCTGTTTTAATTAGATTTTCAAAATGTTTACTTTAAAAGCCTTGTCTTTTCATGCTGTTTTGCTATGTTACATCTATAGCTTAGAAGAATAGTATGGCTATATAACCTAACAGAGTCATTAGTAAAATATTCAAAAAGTAGATTTAAAATTATATGTATGCACATTGTTGTACAATCAGTCCAATATATATGATGCTGTTTAAGTTACTATTTTATAATATAATTATACTTTATTCATGTATATTAACTAGTGTTAAAACCTTACAGCTTATAATATTTCATTTTGAATAGTTCCTGTACTATTATTATCTAGTTAATAGATGCATCTCCAGACTGAATTGTTTTTCATTTTGAGATATGGTTGCTTGGTAGTTGTTTTTTGCTTTATTTGAACTATAACTAAATACTCATTCTACAGGTATTAGTGCTTTTATCATACTAATGGTCATGTTGATTAATGAAATTATCACTAAAGTACTAAAGAAGGTTCAGTAGATAGTGCATGACTATTATCTTTAGTTCAGTAATGCTATGCTTATTTACTTATATTATAATGTTACCAGTTGGTTTTGTTATACTTATATATGTTATCTTACATATCTTTCAGTTTTAATTGTATTACTTCTTATGATAGAGTGTTCTAGTTAAGCAGAGTGTGATTTATTTATTATTTACTTGTTTCTCTTTCTCTTGAAATACTTGAGGAAATACATTTAATCACTATAAATTTCAATTTAAGAATAGGAGCTTTAGATTAGTATTAGAAGTAGGGATTAAGCATGTTGGACGTCTTGAAAGTTAATTTTGTATATATTTTTAGTAGTATTACTCGGACTTTATGTTATGTTAGGCTTCCTTTGATTAATTTGTATTCTAACTTGAGGTTATTATTATCTATAATTACAATGTTTTTTTCATGTTCTTCTGCTCTTCCTTTATCACAGGGGGATTGATGGGTAGGCACTAGGGTTAGGATAAAGGTTATTATTATACATTTCATGGTTCTTAAAAAAACTTTTTTCTTTTTCTTTCAAAAAAATATTATTTGATGACTTGCTTGAATACTTAAAGACTGTTTTTTCTTTTATTTTTTTTCTTCTTCTTTTTAATGTTGTGTTGGATTTGCACCTTGAGTTCACTTTTATAGCATCAATAATGATTATACTTGTAGAATATGCCTATTGACATAATTTTAGATTCTTGGAATGTTAGAGGCATTCAAGATAAAGTGAAAAAGTCACTATTACTTCATATGATCTTTAAATCACAGGCTAACATTTGTTTTATTCAAGAGACCCATATTTCACGTATTGATTGGAATAAAGAGTTAAAAAAATGGATCAAAAAGATTATAGCTTCAGGTGACTCATCTAACTCCAGAAGTGTAGCTATAATCATTAAACAAAAATTCATTGGGAATATTATTGATGAGAAATTTGATGATGAGGGGAGGTGGTGCTTATTTACCGCTTCTGTTGCTGGTTTGGACAAACCCTTATTAATTTTAAATCTATATGGCCCATGTAATTCACAACATTTGTTCATTTTAAAAATTTACAATATTCTTGCATCCTATAAGGATCATCATATTATAGTGGTGGTGACTGGAATGCAGTTATAAACCCTGTAATTGATCGTTCCCGCTCCACTGTCACCTATAATCTTCAATCTACTCTGGCTATAAATGATTTGATGACAGAATATAATTTAATAGATCCCTCCAAAGACTGTTAAAAATATAAACAAGAATGATATATATACTTATTATTCTAAGTGCTATCATTCGTGGTCCAGATTAGACTTCTTTCTAATTTCAGATTATATTTCAAAATATATTGTGGACTTTACTACAGAACCCAGATTCTTTTCGGATCACTCAAGAATTTCACTAAAATTGAACATAAAACCCAATATCAAAAATAAAACTATGTTTAATAAGTGGACCTTAAATAATAACTTATTGTCAAATGAAGATATTTGCAAACAAGCTTCAGAAATCCTAAATGAAGTGGTGAATAGTCTTGAATCATCAGACATTCCTTATGACATACAATGGGCTGCATGTAAAGCAAGATTAAGAGGTTTATTTATTAGTAAAGCTGCTTCTTTCAAAAAACAATACTTTAAGAAAGAGGAATTCTTAAAATCAAGAATTTCTTCGTTGGAAAATCATCTTAGTCTGAACTATGATGCTACTTTAGAAAAACAAATTTTTGATTGTCAGAAAGATTTAATTCTGCTTCACCAAAATAACCTCTCCTTAGCTGAACACAAGCTACTTGCTTCATATTCAGAATGGGCCCAGGTTCCATCTAAATTGTTAGCGAGAATTATTAAAGTTAACTTCAGAAATCCAAATATTACATCTTTATCTTATAATAACAGATTATATAATACTGATGAAGAGATTATTCAACTTTTCACCTCTCTTTACACTGAGTTATATTCAGGTTCTTCTAATTCTGTTAAAGATAATCACTCAAAACTCTTTTTAGACTCTTTGCAGTTCCCTAAACTTAATGATAATCAGCAAAACTACTTTCTACCCCTATATCGGTACAAGAAATCTCGGATTCAATAGATAATCTTAAATTGGGTAAATCTCCGACCTGATGGTTTTACTCCAGAATTTTTCAAAACTTTCAAATTGGTAGTTCTTCCCTTTCTATTTAAAGTTTACAATCATATAAGAGTTAATGATATCTCTGATATTCATTGGAACACATCCAAAACCATTCTAATTCTAAAAAATAATAAAGATAAATCTCACCCAGTAAATTATAGACCCATTTCTTTAATTAACGTGGATATTAAGATTCTGTCATCTATTCTGGCTAACAGATTGAAACGGATTTTACCCTCAATTATCTCGTCAGATCAATCAGGTTTTATGTCTCAGAGACATGCTTGGGATAATACTCTATCTTTAGAGACTATACTTCATTTCATTAAGAAAAATCCAAACCCTATATATGCTTTGATTATAGATGCATCAAATGCCTTTGACAGAGTATGTTGGAACTTTCTATTTCAAACTATGTTATGTTTTAATATTCCCTTATTCTTTATAAATTTTTTAAAAGTTTTATACAAAAATATGTTTACTAGACTATACATTAATGGTCAATTTTCTGCTCCGATAACGATCACTAAAGGAACAAGACAGGGTTGTCCATTGTCCCCTTTTCTTTTCAACATTTACTTAGAACCTTTGCTATTGTTTATTACTCAAAATACTTTTCATAACATCCCTAGAATTCTTAATACTAATATTCATTTCTCTGCTTTTGCGGATGATTTAGTAATCTACTTTCAAACTCCATTATCTGATTACAGAAAAATAATGAATTCTATTGATTATTTTTCTTTGGTTTCCAACTATCTTTTAAATTCTACAAAAACTCATATTTTTCCCTTAAATCATTTAGCACACAAATCTTTTTTGTTTCCAGACGATCATTTTCAGTTTACTTATAATATAAAATATTTAGGAATCAATTTAGAACACAATAATAAATCTTCCTTTCAAAATAATATTAATAAATTATGGAACTCTATATTGTCTGATATGGACAGATGGAAGCATCTAAACCTTTCATTTCTTTCAAGGGTGGCCATTATTAAAATGAATATTCTGCCTAAATTTCTTCACCAATTCTCATCATCTGATCAGATAATTTCAAAAAAATTTTTTGAGTCTGTAAATAAAGCTTTGGCAAAATTCATATGGTTCCCTAAATCTGTTAGAATTTCCTATTCTAGATTGGCATTTTCAAGGACAAGGGAGGTTTGGGTTTACCTAATCTTTATCTCTATTATTTGATTGTCTCATCCAATAAACTTCTTACTATCTCTAAATTCAATAACACTTCTTATCCAAATCACTCTTTATGGATAAAATTATGGTATAATTATGTCATTTCTAATAATTTAAATCCTGAAGCTATTCCCTTTATCTCTCTGGATAGTTTATTTATTAAAAATATATCTACAGTATTTAAACAAAAGATTAGAGATTTCCAAACCTTACTCAAAATGTGTAAACTAGAAAAGATCTCGCACCATGTTCAGCCAATTCATCTAAACCCAAATATATTATTGGACAATAAACTTTTGAACTTAACAAACTATCCTTTAATTAAAAATCTAAAAGTAGGAGATGTTTTGAAATATCTTGACTTGCCTTTATCTGACTGGCGTAAGTTATTGAAAGTAAACTGGAATTACTCACCAATTCTTACACAACTAAGAGCAATAATTAAAACAAATTTGTATCTCTGGTCCCCATAGACTCACAATTGAAAAACCTTAACACAATTATCAAAATACTTTCATCATCTGATAAAATGCTCTCAAACTCATATAAATTAATTAATTCTTTAATGATGGACCACAACTGTCTTTTATCTAATGTTTGGTTGAATTATAATTCCCAATTGTCAGAATCTCAGAAAGTCCTGGCTATTAGACACACTAAGGAATTTATCCCTTTTAAAAGATTAGCATACACACAATTAATGATTAATAATGATGCCTACTTTACCCCAATCAAATTAAACAAATTTAACCCAAATAAGTCCCCTTCGTGCTCATGCTGTTCTCATCCCCAAGCAGACCTCCTTCATATTCTATGGTATTGTCATTTTTCTCACAGATTGTGGACATCTTTGAAAGTCAGACTGCAGAAAATGGGATATCAAAATCCACGTTGACGGGAATTTGCTATTCTACATATTCCATTGATTCATCTTTCAAAAGTTGATATTCATGTTATCATTTTTATTTGCTCATTACTAAAACTTTATATAATACAAAATTGGATTGATCGTTCTAAATTAAAATGGGTTACTTTCCAGAAAATGGCTTTTAAATTTATTGATGCTCAAAGATACTTAGGTGGAAGTCCAAAAAAAAGCTATTAGAAAGGTTGTGTTAGAAAAGGTTCTAAACATATTAAATAGTTAATGTTAAATATTTTTTTTTTCTCTCAGGTTGCCTAACTTGTATATAGTGTACATATGGTGTATGTTTTATTTCTAAATAACTTATCAAAATCTCATGAAGGTTGTTATCACTAGATGAATTGTTATATGTTCATTTATGCCTTCTTGTTATGTATAATCTTTTTATTGTCTTGCTATTCATATAATTAATAAAAAATTTTTTGAGAAAAAAAAACATGATATATGCCTAGACTGGTAAAGAAGAGCACTAGAAATGGGTGAACAATATTTTCCAAGGATATTTATTCAGTTTCATAAATATTGCCTTGTCAATACGGGAACATAAACAATGTCGAGAACAGTTGTTTCTAAGAATACTTGGTCATGTACTGTTGTTTTATTAATAACATTTTGTCACCTGGAGGGACAGTAAAGATAGTTTTGAGGATTTGATCAACCATTTGAGTAATTATGCATTTTTGTAATTATAATTGTGATGTTGATAGCATTTTTTTAGTTTAAATATTTATATGAATGAGACTAAGAATGCTTTTTTGACAAGGATAAACTGAATGGCACTTGACAGTAATAATTTGCATTACAAGAGCATGCATCCTAAGTATACCAAGAGAAATATTGTGAAAGCTCACTGGTTAGATCCAGCAGACTCACTGTAGAGGATTACTTGTTTAATGGAGAAAGAAGTATGAAAACACACTTACACACACTTACACACACACACACACACATATATATATATATATATATAGATATATATATATAGATATATATATATTAGAGATTACCCAAGATCTTTACAGGAAGTCTTAGCCCAGGAAGTTGTAAATGGCTGTAGTAATTAATTTGTCTTTTCAGTAATGAGTGGCCATGGCAATATTTTGAACTTAAACTGCACACCAATCTAACAAGTCAGTGGCAATAACAATAACATTATATCCACAATATCATGGGATTCATGAACAATTGACAAAAATACAAAAAAGGTTGAGTTCAACAGTGTAACAGTCAACAGTTAAATCGAAAACACACTGCTGAGGTTGAATTCACCCGACTACTTTATTCACCACACCGATTCAAAATAATACAACACTGATTGAGCGCTTTCTTCCCTTTACATAGGGATTTCATCAGAATCAATGTACACTCCCAACATCCTTCCTTTATACAATTGTACTTGTGACATGTTTCATGAGTCGACACATAAGGGAAGCAAAGACAAACACATTGAATTAAGAAATAAGAGCACATATAATCCACCCGTGGAATCTACACTCAACATTCTGGAAAAAGCCATTGTGGATGACATTTACAAGTTAAAAAATAAGGAACAACGTGGCCCTAAGAATTACAATTTGAGTAAAAGGGAAAATGAGGTTCTACAAGAACTAAGAATTGACAACACGGTTAGGTTAATGAGACCAGATAAGGGAGGAGGGATGTTTTTTTTATGACTCATTTAAATATTCCCAAAAAATCTTTGAAATTCTGAACAACATCCACACATATCAATCTATATCTTTGAATGAAGTCAATATTAGTTACTAAAGAATTGACTTTTATTTGGAAGACTAATTGAAGAAAGAATTTCAGGAGACCTATATAACTATTTAAAAGTGACAAAACCAAAAATCGCAACTATTTTTGGTATGCCAAAAGTCCACAAAGGGTTGGACAAACTGTCATTTAGACCTATAGTTGATGGGAGGGGGTCAAAAACCTACCCCTTCGGTGTGGTCACTGATCAATGGCTAAAACAACAAATACACAATGCTGGACATTTAGTGAAGGATTCATGGGAATTCTTAGCCAAAATAGAGAAAAAACTTTGGGAAAATAACTTGATTTTTTTGACAATTGATGTGGTGGATTTGTTTTCATGCATCCCCAAAAAAGAAGGTTTAGATTTGTTTTCGGACAGTCTTAATAACAACACCCACTTAGACATCAACACTAAAGAATTAATTGTAGACTTTATGGAGATTGTTTTGGATAACAACTTCATTTTATTTGAAGGGGAATTTTACAGGCAAGCAAAAGGGGTTGCTATGGGGGCCCCCTGTGCCACGGTTTTTGCTAACCTAGTATTATTAGAGTGGGAGCAAAACCAGGTTTTTAAGAGTACATTTTATAAATATATGAAGCTATATATTAGATACATGGACGATATATTTATCTCGTGGAATGGACCTGAAGATTTGATTCAGGAATTAATTCAACACCTGAATGGAATTACTGGCTTCCTTAAATTTATTTACACACACAATAAAGAAGGAATGAATTATTTAGATACATTGAGAAAGGAAACAATGAATTTAGATTAAAAATTTACAGGAAACCAACGTTCAGCAACTCTTATTTAGAATATTCGAGTAACCACCCTTATAAACTGAAGAACAGTATTATTAAGGGACAAATGATAAGAGTGGCGAGAATGACTTTGGACAGGAACGATTTGGAGGATGAATTAAACAAGGTATCTAAACTCTTTGAGGACAGGGGTACCCAAAAAAAGTAATCAAAGAGTACAGTGTATATGTTGAGAAAGAATGGGGAAACAAATATAAGCCCCTATTGGGGAACTATGCCAGCATGGAACAAGATAGAGGTAAAAATGAACCTGAAAATAATAGATTTGAGAAAGCAATGGTGGTTCCATTTGGATGTAAGGCACATGAGGTTGAAAAGATTGTTAATAGAAACTGGGCTATACTCAAAAGTAATCAAAATTGTGGGAAATAGGAGGCCCCAAACCCAAGTTTGTCTACAAGTTAGGTCCCAACTTAAAAAAGACATTAGAAGTGGGACATAAACAAAATGTAGCGTATGGCACTACAAAATGTGGGTGTTGTTCACAATGCAAATATATTTACACTAAGGAAAGTATAACATTAAACAATATTTTACAAACAGAAGTTAAACTGGTTAAAGGCAACTGTCAAACTAAAGGAATTGTGTATTTAGCTATTTGTAAATCCTGTCCGGCTTTCTATATAGGAAAAACAGAGAGAAGGCTTAGGGACAGGATTTATGAACACTTTTATCAAATTACTACAGGGAATATGAATAACGCCTTGTACAAACATTCCTTAAGTTGCAGTATGTTTATTGAATTCAACTTTGCCATCTTAGAAAAGGTGGCATACCAGATAAGGGGTGGTGATTACAGAAGCCACATTGAGGAGAGGGAAACACGGTGGCAAATAAAATTACAAGCTGGTCAAATGCCTGGTCTAAATGAGATAATTTCGATTAAACCCATTTTAAATAAGAAAGCCATAGCTGTCAAATAAGTATTGGTTATAAGTCACACTTATAAAGTTTTCTCAATATGGATTTTATGATTTTAAATATTTATATATGGCACACTAGATAAAAAAAAAAATGTAATTGTTGGCTAACGCTTGACTCTGCTTATTAAACAATTATGATGTCACAAGTACAATTGTATAAAGGAAGGATGTTGGGAGTGTACATTGATTCTGATGAAATCCCTATGTAAAGGGAAGAAAGCGCTCAATCAGTGTTGTATTATTTTGAATCTGTGTGGTGAATAAAGTAGTTGGTTGAATCCAACCTCAGCAGTGTGTTTTCGATTTAATTCATAAACAATTGTGTAGGCTTCATGAAGCCTACATGATGTTTTCATGTTAGCGTGATGAGCAACAGTGCTAATCACATTTGTATGTTGCTTATCACGTTAACATGAATTCATGAATACAAGCATGTTTCCATGTCCAGCGAAAGTGTTGGTGGGCAGGAAACCATGTTGAGCAGCACAAGCACGCACAGTAAACAAACAGGTTTGTCTTTGGGCAAACCTGTTACGTGTGCTCAAACAAATAGCACAAAGAGCTACATAAGGGAAATAATGCATATTGTACACAGATATGGAAAGTGTACTGTGCAAAATGGCAAGGGCAACAACAATACATGGATTACCACAGAGGACAATGTGCACATAAATCAGAGAGATGTACACAGAAAGATGTAAGAGGAGAGGGTAAATGTTCCACTTCTAGTATGATAATTTCTGTGAAGGTGCTTATGTCACAAAGACAATTTTGTAATAATAAAATTTTGCAATACGTATGTCACAATAAATAATGGTGGTCAGTATTCCTGAACAAATGTAGGAAAATAAAAGCAGATATGATATTGTAGGATGTGACAGTTACACAAAATCACATTGTAACAGAGGGAAATTACTTGAATTATGCATGCCATTGACATACTGAGTTGAGATGATAGTTTGCAAGGACAATACATACATAATGGGATATCTGCATAGCTTGCATTATGTCCATATAACATATGGAAAATAGGAATGGCTCAAAAGCCACAATCCCCTTTTGCAAGAATTGAATCCATGCCATCAATGTCAACACTGACTTGTGTTTTAACTGTGTATGCCACAGAAAGAGGCCTAACACATGTACAGGGAGGATCACCCTTGAATTATGCACCTCAGTATTATAATAGTTATGCATCCCATATGTAGATGTGTGTGGTGTTACAAATGAGGGAGCAGAGTGTGACATGCATAATACCCTTGCATAAGGCACCCCTGCTGACACAGTTATTGTGCTGACAAATAACAACAGGTACAAACCCCACACCATGATGCAATGTGTTCCCCAGAGCTGTGCATTGTTGGTATCTGCCACAGGAGGTAGCAATGGGTATTGTGACAAACATGAAATTAATATGTGAATTCAGAAAGGATACCTGAGAATGAAAGTCATGTCAGCATTTCAGACTGATGGCAATTAAATGGGTATGCTTGTGTGCACACAAATGTGATCAGTCCTATATCAATGTTCTATGATCAAGGATGGCTTCTCTGTATGTTTGGTACACAGTCATGGTGAAGGTGTGCCGAAGAATGATAAAATATCCACAATAGGTATGGTATGCAGAACGGACCTCAAAAAACAGTCCAGGGTCAATAAACGCTCCAAAACCGTGGTTTATTCATCAAAATGAAAAACATACAAAACGTAACTGGCGTTGACCTAGGTTTCGTCCGTCTCCACGGACTTCATCAGAATACAAAAAACAACGCACCTAAGCCACTTAAATAATAATACCAGAACCAATTATCAATTATTCAATAAATCAATAAGCAATTAAAAAATTGTATGTCATTTAAATTAAAAACAAAAAATCTAATATTCCTCACTTGAAATATACATTATAAACGTACTATGAAATCAATTCGTAAAAATAAATGTAAATGTAAAATATATACACACATTCAAGTGTGACTATGTAATGTGTCCCTGAATAAAAAACAATTAATAGTAATGTAAACTCACAGGGAATATAAAAGGTGAAATACAATGTTTTAAATCTTAAAATTCTAATAAATACATATTATAACTTTTATATACTACTAAATGCATATAAATATTAATAAATAGACATGTATGTGTAAAAAATAAAAAATGAAAATTAAATATATAAAAGAATTTACTATGTTAATGAATGATGTACAATTACAAATGTACAAAAATGCAAAATCCAAAGGTATACAATGATACACAATTTATCAACTTAGCAGATGCATTACAAACTCTAACCACTTATTTTTACGAATTGATTTCATAGTACGTTTATAATGCATATTTCAAGTGAGGAATATTAGATTTTTTGTTTTTAATTTAAATGACATACAATTTGTTAATTGCTTATTGATTTATTGAATAATTGATAATTGGTTCTGGTATTATTATTTAAGTGGCTTAGATGCGTTGTTTTTTTGTATTCTGATGAAGTCCGTGGAGACAGACGAAACCTAGGTCAACGCCAGTTACGTTTTGTATGTTTTTCATTTTGATGAATAAACCACGGTTTTGGAGTGTTTATTGACCCTGGACTGTTTTTTGAGGTCCGTTCTGCATACCATACCTATTGTGGATATTTTATCATTCTTCGGCACACCTTCACCACGACTGTGTACCTTTCCTTCGTAGCAGTTTGGTTTTTCTTTGGTTCCGTGTTTGTGGTGTACAATATGGAAGGAGACGGTAACACCGTTGATGTGGGAGGCATGCTGAAGCAGATAAATGAGCAACTCAAGTTGCACACCGCGCTTATCAACAAGCTCATGGAACCAGATTCTCAAGGTACGGACTCTATGGGAAGTTTGGGGTTGCTGCTAACTCAAACTACACCTCCATCTGTAGATTCTGGTTCTACTGCACTGAGAAATTCCAGTACAGCAAACACAATACGCAACAAGGTTCATTATGAATTCTATAATTGCGACTTATGGAAAAACAATAATTATTCATTCAACAATGAAAAAACTTCAGTTGAACCCAGTAACATCAGGGTGACTCATAATATGAAGGATATGCTTAAGGCATTTGAGACGAAACTTTTTAAATTGAAACGCACACAAATGGAAAACGGGTACCTACGTAGGAACATTGAGTTGGGACTAGTTCCTAAAGGTCTTAGACTATGGAGGTACCCTAACGGTTGTGAAAACAATGCCGACATGCTTAAAGATTTACATGATTTATTTAATAAAACTGGTCTTGCCCTTATGGATATAATGATTAATTATAACACTAAAAAAATTGAAACATTATTGGTCGAATTAGAGGTCCTGAATTCTAACATCAGTAAGGACTTACTATTTGAGCAATACTACACCAATTACATTAACATCATTAAAGACGTGGATCATAGTTGTGATGTAATTTACCAGAAGAAAAATAAAAAAATACATAGAGACATTAAAATTTATGAGACGGGTTACGTGCATCCTAAATCTAAAGTTATTACTCGTAACCATGGTAATGAGAAGAGACATAACGTAATAGGTAACCTTGATGAACTTGATGAGATCACTTCCTTTCCTGAGCATGAAGAGTTTATTCAACATGATTACGTTAGTTCCAATGACGAAGAGGGGCTTAGGAGATCCAAAAGGATCAGAGATCAAAATATATTTGGTGAAGAAAATGATTATAAGCATACGGGTGCACGCCCGAGGAGGGACTTTGAAAATAAGAAACCAAATAAAAAAAACGGCTGGAGGGCGCACAAGTAGCCAATGGCGTCCTGTTCCACGAGGTTTTGGGCACCAGTTATGTTACTGAGACACCAGGTAACATTCCAACTTGTTTCAGTACGAATGTCATACTTCACCATGACCTAAGTAGTAAACTCTCATCTTTTGTTTGTCCCGACGGTGCTAATATTAATCTTAAGGATGTCAACAAAGTAGCATCAGGTAGTTTAGGGGGTTCCACTGATATCAACAGTATGAATTTTGTCGATCCACACCTTTTACGTATGGACGACATCAGTTCTACTTTAGCAGTGGAAACCATGGATGGGTGCTTAAACAACTCCCATATTCACAACGATAATAATTTTTTGGACAATGACTCATTATACGATGTAACTCTTTATAGCTACGATGGCAAAGACCAAGATTTTTGCGAAATGTTCAGTAACATTAGTACTTGTGGGAATGGCGACATGAATTTAATTAATGACATTGTTCAGGTGTCTGAGGGGAATTGTTGTACCCCGGATAGTTTCATTATGGAAAATGTATTTAATGGTGATAGTTCTTCAAAAAATAATTGTGAATGTTATTTATTAAGTAAACCGACCATTGTAACCAATGACAAAGGGGATTTCAAGTTATACAATTATACTCATACTCCTTTTAATAGCGACAGTGTTAATTTATTTTCAAAGGGTTTCAGGTTTGTACCCTGTAGAAAAGGGAACTTGGTAAATACTATACTTGATTTGAAACTTTTTACGCGCAAATTGAATTTAAAAATTCTTTTTCAGAACAATCCTAGTGACATTAACATTAACTTAGACCAGGGGAGATTATCTAAACCCAGTATTTATAACCCACCGATGAATGACAAAGTGGCTATATTTGAAAAAATCACCGAGATTGATATTAGGGACTTTTTAGTAATTATAATACAACTATGCATAATAATATGACTAATAAGGAAATATTAATATTTAAAAATATAATGACTATTAAAGATATTAGGATAATGAAACCCGATAAGGGTAGTGGAGTGGTCGTAGTGGACAATCATGACTATATTTCTTATATGAATGTTATGTTACTAGGAGATGCTTATGAAGAAGTTAGTAGAAATGAAATCAATATTGCATATAAAAAATTGATTTGATACTTAGGGATATGTTATACCAAGGTGAATTAAACGAACTTGATTGGAATTATTTATGTAATGATTATCCTGTCATTAGTGGGATTTTTGGAATCCCTAAAATACATAAAGGGTTGGACAATTTACAATTTAGACCCATTCTAGATGGAAAAAGGAGTAAAACCCATTTTATTAGTCAATATTTGGATTACCATCTTAAAATGGGGATAGGAACTTTCCCTTATATTCTCAAGGATTCTTGGGACTTTTTGAACAAAATTAGTACATTAGAGTTTAATGAAGGTGATACATTCATAACTATGGATGTATGTAATCTTTTTACAGTAATACCACACGAGATGGGCCTTGTATGGTTGGAAGAGCAACTATTCCATACCAATTTATATGACCAAAACAAAATTAATGTGTTGACAAAACTTATGGAAATTGTGTTGAAAAATAATTATTTGTATTTTGAAGGTACTTATTATCGACAAGTGAGTGGGGTGGCGATGGGGGCAGCTTGTGCCCCCATGTTTGCCAATTTTATAATGACCTATTGGGAGTTACATTATTTGTTCAATACACAGTTTTATTCACATATTAAATTCTATGTAAGATTTTTAGATGATTTATTTATTATATGGGATGGTGAACAATCTGAGTTGAAGGCCTTTTTGGAATATACAAACAATAGTATATGGTTCTTGAAATTTACACATGAGATGAGTAAAGAAAGCATTACCTATTTGGATATCAAGTTAACATACGACAAAGTTAATAATGTATTAAAATCTAACATTTATAGAAAATCCACTTTTTCCAATTCTTATTTGCACTTCGAAAGCTGGCACCCTGACTATCAGAAAAAGGCAGTTGTAAAGGGACAGACGGTCTGGGCTGCCAGAATGGTTAGTAATGAGGTGGATTTTCTAAATGAAATACAATTTATTATGTCTTTATTTGTTAACAGAGGATATCCTGAGGAATTATGTACAAGTATATTAAAGGAAGTGAAAACTAAAAGACAAATGGGATTTTACAAAGCAATTTTGAACGGTAATAATAGTATTAGTGTGGGTGGATGTAACAACAAAATTAATACATATTACAACTCAAACACAATCCTCTTTTATATTACCACATTTAATGATATATCTCATGTTATCAAAACCATTATTAATAAAAACTGGAATTTGATTAGTATGGATAACACCTTGGGAACTTTTTTTCAAGGGAAGATCTCATATATTTTTAAAAATATATGTCATTTAAAGAATCATTTGAGAATTTAACAACAAATGGAATTGGAAAATCAAATAAATGGATTGGGAATTATAAATGTGGTATGTGTTCCACGTGCATATATTTTTAACACAGGCACAAGTGTAAAGGTTAACAAACATAGAATTAACATTCATGAACATTTTAATTGTTTTACCACAAATGTTATATACATCACAGTATGTCAACAATGCGATGCATTTTATGTTGGTAAAACTAGTAGGCATTTGAGGGACAGAATAAGCGAACACTTGTCAGACATTAAAAATGTTAAGCTTACCAATGCTCTGGCCAGACACATAGTACAACAAAAAAAAACATCAATTCAAGTTTTTTGGTGTATCCCACATAAAGAATGATCCACAGGGTAAAATTAATAAATTTAACCTGGACACATCAGAATTAAGGATGCAGATTTTATTAAATGCTCATAACCACCCGGGGTTGAATGAATATGTTAGTATAAAACCTATATTGAGACTTAACAATCTTAAAGGGAAGTAATAATTTAACAATTCAATATATATATATTTTTTCATGACACCTGTGGTGGTTAGAGTTTGTAATGCATCTGCTAAGTTGATAAATTGTGTATCATTGTATACCTTTGGATTTTGCATTTTTGTACATTTGTAATTGTACATCATTCATTAACATAGTAAATTCTTTTATATATTTAATTTTCATTTTTTTATTTTTTACACATACATGTCTATTTATTAATATTTATATGCATTTAGTAGTATATAAAAGTTATATATGTATTTATTAGAATTTTAAGATTTAAAACATTGTATTTCACCTTTTATATTCCCTGTGAGTTTACATTACTATTAATTATTTTTTATTCAGGGACACATTACATAGTCACACTTGAATGTGTGTATATATTTTACATTTACATTTATTTTTATGAATTGATTTCATAGTATGTTTATAATGTATATTTCAAGTGAGGAATATTAGATTTTTTGTTTTTAATTTAAATGACATACAATTTTTTTAATTGCTTATTGATTTATTGAATAATTGATAATTGGTTCTGGTATTATTATTTAAGCGTCTTAGATGCGTTGTTTTTTGTATTCTGATGAAGTCCGTGGAGACGGACGAAACCTAGGTCAACGCCAGTTACGTTTTGTATGTTTTTCATTTTGATGAATAAACCATGGTTTTGGAGCGTTTATTGACCCTGGACTGTTTTTTGAGGTCCGTTCTGCATACCATACCTATTGTGGATATTTTATCATTCTTCGGCACACCTTCACCACGACTGTGTACCTTTCCTTCGTAGCAGTTTGGTTTTTCTTTGGTTCTGTGTTTCTCTGTATGTTTGTACACATGCCACTCACACACTGGAGCACACACTTATACACCACAGTACTCAATGATTGTGCCAAGTTAGCACTCTCACTATTATATTGGCAGAACAAATTTGTAATTTCAGAAAATCCAAAGCTACATTCACTTGTTTCTGTAGCATATCAAGGGATATCACTAATGTGCTGTAATGGTTGTTATGTGATGTCAGTACATTCACACAAAATGAATCCATAAGCTAGAATTGAATATGAAGCTGTACAACTCCTCCAAATAACAAGACAAGTATTAATCACACTTGCCACAGTCGAAATGTTATCAAATCTGTTGAACTCCATCTATGTGAAGTCATTCAATCAGCTGTGCTTTATCAGCCCATAAATTTTATCTGCTAAAACTTGATGAGGGAGGCCTCTGCTACTCTTTACATACAAAGTATAATGGGGTGGCTGTCTTTCCTGCAGATCAGTTAAGGATACAAAAGCTTACAGTCACTCAATGCTGGTTTGGAACACTTGCCTAAGCACTAAGAAATCAATCCCATAGTTGGATCAGTGAATGTGTCATGGTATAAGTGCATCACCAGTTGTTATATGTGTGGTTATGTGAAACATTACATCATGTTTATGAATCAAGGAATGATGTGTCCCTGTAATTACTTTGAAAGACTCTTGCTGTATATCAGACAACATTGCCTGAAACTAGGTATACCCAAACACATCTGTTACCCCCGCTGTTGTCGCTGTGATGGTAGAACAACAAATATGTCCAGTGTGGCTATAATCCCATACTGGAACACATGCCTTACTTAGGAACAACATACATTATATCACCTTATGTCCTCAGTCCTGAAGAGGTTTTTCACTACAACTGTGATGTAAAGACAATCTATTCAAATTACAGCATCAGTCTTCAATACAACCTTTCCAATGGAAATATAGAATAAACTCTTGAAACAACATCTACACCTGAATATAGCACATGTGGGTGACAGCACTGTTAACAATGTGTACAGGGACTGTAAACAGCGATGTAGGGATTTTAACTATATAGTTAACATCACAGGCTAATGAAGGTTTGCTGAAAGACAAGGACAATTGCAGATTTATTTGATGACTGTAACATTGCACATTTTAGTAGATGACATTACCATTATGTATTACCTTCATGTTTCTTCTAAAAAGTGGTCACACAGCACACTTTATAGATACACCTCATATATGTATTTGCTGCCCATTCTGCACAGTAAGAGGAAGAAACTCACAGCCTCAGATGACAGTCATCCCTGTATTTGAACTCTTTACCTATATACTTAAACAACCTATACACAAGTGTATTATGTGCACACACCACAGGAGAAATCTGACTGCATGTGAGCCATACTGCATTTTTGAAAGGAGGACATTAGCTGTGTCATGTAAAGGAGACGTATGTGCAAAAATGACTTCTACATCTATGTGGAATTCTAAATGTTGTCAATACTAAGAGTTGTAGCACACTACGGCATCTATTTACATTCACACACACACACACACACACACACACACACAAAATCGGGAGTCTCACTGCTGTATTCAAACTTCCTGCCTATTGACTGACACAATTTAGACACAAGTGTATTATATGTACATTCCACAAGAGAGGTCTAGCTTTTATGGTGTGAGAGTGCGTTATTGAAATGGTGACCTCATCAGTGTGCTGCAGACAGTATGAGTTTGTGCACAGAGTGAAACGGGAATGTGGGATTGATCTCACCATGTAAACGTTTCTTATGAGTGGGAGTCAAATGAGCACACCTGCTGAAATAATCCTCTGGTGATGCAATGGACCCACCATCACACATACAAGTTGATTGTTGTGAGAGTAGAACCCCCTACCTATCACAAACCAGAAGGCACAGTAATTAACACAAATACTACTACAGAAATCTGACTTATACAGTGTGATAGTGCACTCTATAGAGGACAACATCAGTGTTGTATTACTGAGAAGATGAGAAATAGGTCTGACATTGATATGGACGCATCCTACAGTTTAAAATTAATGCCAGGCTACTATTTTAATAAGGCCAGCAGTAGTTTGGTCATATTTATACAGCTCCATACACATATACAAGTTGACTGCAATGAGATTAGAAACCCCATTTATGCAATCTAGAGGACACAATACTTAATACAAATGCCACTGCTGAAGTCTGAATTAGCCAGTGTGAGGGTGCACTTTATAAAGGATGACATCATTCTTGTGTTGCTGAGAAGATGATGTTGGGAGACGGGTCTGACATTGAATGTGGACACACCCTGTAGTTTAAAATGAATGCCAGGCTACTATTTTAATAAAGCCAGCATTAATTAAGGTCATATTTACACAACTCCATACACATACCAGTTGACTGCTGTGAGATTAGAATCCTCTACCTATCTAGCTATGCAATCTAGAGGACACAGTATATAATGCAAGTGCCACCACAGAAGTCTGATTTATATACTGTGAGAGTGCACTTTATGCAGGGTGATATGTGTGGTTTAGCAGAGAAGATGATGTAGCAAGAAGGGTCTGAAATTGATGTTGACTTACCCTGTACTTTAAAATTAACTCCAGGCTACTACTGTATTGTAGACAGCAGTAGTTCAGGCCATATCTGCACAATGCCATATACATATACACACAAGTTGACTGCAGAGAGATTAGAACCCCCCACCTATCTGGTTATGCAATCTAGAGGACACAGTACTTAATATAAGCATCACTGCAGAAGTCTGACTTTACAGTCTGACAGTACAGTGTAAATAGGGTTAGTGTGTCATTCTCTGTCAGAGATGATATTGTGATATTGAATGTTTTGTGCAAATCCATATTTGTTGATATGAAAGAGTAAGGTCAATGTTATGCTCAATAATATGTACATACTAATGACTTATGTCAGCTATGTTTTCATTAATGAACACTGCAGAAATAAGAGTTCCATGTGCCTACCTGTCTTGTGTATATGAGACATACACACTTGTGAAACACAGGATGGACATTGAATCATTTGTGGATCATCAGGTTATGATGATAGTATGTAAACATAAACGTAAACTACTGATATTAGCTATGGTATGTGCTCATTGGCAATGTGACCTGCCAATACCAAATAACCAAAGCAGGTGGCTGAAAGGTTATTAGCTGAATTAAAACCAAATATAGAATAATGTTGGAATAGGTGGTCACCAGGTATTCAATTTACACAATCTTTTTTTCTGCAAAATCTTTTGTGTGAATTGAATATCTGTCAGTACCAAGCAATGCTTAAAGTTCCAATGCAGGAGGGATAAAATATGATGATTTCTGTACGTCAAAGCTGTATGTGGTTGTATATCATTTGTATGTGTCATGTTGCAGTGCAGAGCCAACTGTCCAAAGTGAAGTGGTCAGTTAACCACACAGTTCACTGCATTTCACATGAGTATATTACACAAATTCCATGTAATGAAGTAATATCATTCTCTACAAATACTCATTTTTGTTCCACATCACTTCCAAAAGTGCAGTGCTAAGAAACTTATTTGCATGAAGGTTGGCAAAGTTTTAGCACATGTGTGATGATACTTTGATGTGTTGAAATGGGGTTCTGAAGTACCAGTGTTTAGTGGTGTTCAGCGGTGCTCTGGATGTTGTAGTACACATTTCTATGTTATTTCCGAAGCTCATTTCAAAAATGAAGTGTTCTGCTTGTCTTCCCCATTTGAGTGATATTAAGCTGCAAGCAAACAGTGTAGTTTGCTGAAGGAAAAACGTGAAAAATTTTAATTTGGTTTGCCTTCTTTAGTGCAAACAGGCTTAGCGGCGATGCACAGCTGTCAGCTCTCTGGACAGTACTTAGTAGAGAAAATTCACCTGTCAATCCAGCTTTGTCTGTGGCAGAAGGTGTAAACTGTCTCAGTTAAATGAAAAGCAGAGTTGAAGCAGGGCTTGACTCCAGTATGCAGATGAGTTTACAAATAGTGTCAAAATGGGATTACTATATTAACTTATCATGATTTTAAAAATACCTAGGAATGATTATTATACATGTGTTTCCTGGCATAATGATATATGTACTAGCTACTGGAATATTTTTTATGCATACTACACATAGACACGCTTCAAGGGAAATCTCAAGTTAACCGAGGTGTAAGCAAACACTCATAACATTATGCAATAATCAGTAGATTTCAGTAAATAACTAGATAAATATTCAAGAGTGAATCACCACTCCATATATGTGTAATATGAGCATCAGAATATATCATACTACAACTGATGAAGTGCAATATTCTAAGCAATCACAATGTGAAGTCATAGTCTTTGTAATACCTACTAGTATAATGTTTTCTAATGTCTTCCTGTCCAATTGTGGTCATTTATTGTGTTGTTAATATCTTAATTATTATTGTATGTGCATTAGTCTTGCTGTCATTCAAACTATGTGTTCATTGTTATGTCTTGCATAGGGACCAAAGCAACGTAATTTCATACAACTTGCACTGCTGCATATATCTGATTGACAATAAAGTTTACTTTGACTTTGACAATTACACTTGAAGTGCTATTCAGCATGACATACTACAGTTGCACATTGCCAGACTTTGCACAACTGCTGAGCACTACAACTGATAAATCAGAAGGGGCTTAGAGAGATACACAGGCAACTCATTCACAGGAGAGACACAAAAAAACAGGAAGTATGAGTTTCACCTAATGCTGGATATGAACCATTGTCAAGAAGAAAAATTGTGTCTACAGACTTAATCATTATCTCTAGATCCCACCAAGGAATTCCTACTTCATTTATTTTATTTATTTATTTATTTATTTATTTTATTTTATTTTACATTTGTTAACCGGGCTAGTCCAACTGGATACATGTCCATTTTCAGTGGAGGCCCGAGGAGAAAAGCTCCGCTATCTAACACATGATAATAAACAGTATATAGACAATACATAAGGCATTACACACATGAGAAAAAGTATATACACATTTCAAAAATAAAGCATGGAGAATATGTACACAGTATAAAGGATTTTCAAGCACAAAATACTTAGGACATTTGAATGACAATATGAGGAAAGTACAGAAAGGTAAAAGCTTTTACTTAAGTATTGGAATGAGTAGAATAAGACAGGATACAATAGGATGTTTAAAAGTAAGCAGTAGAATGTAGAGAAGGGTATAGTTACTAGATTAGAGAGAGCATTTCTTAGTAGAATTGAGAATACTAAAAGCTTAAAGCTGGGAGAGAGTAAGACGTATGCATGAGATGTGAGGAGCAGAAAGATCAGCTTGGGTAGTTGCAGGAGCATAGCCAGTGGTTGGTTAGGTAGTGTTTTAGTTTAGTTTTAAACAGTGAGATGGAGGTTTGGGTTGTCAGGTTGGGAGGAAGTTGATTCCATATTTTACCAACTGAGTTGGAAAATATAGAGTCGCCTGCAGTATTCTTAGATAGAGAGGTTTGAATCAGTATTTTACTAGATGAGCGAAGGTTTTTTAGGTTGTTGTAGGGCTTTATAAGGGTAGAGAGCATAGGTGTATTATCAGGGTGGTGAAGGGTTTTCTGGGCTATAGACAGCTGATAGTATTGAATTAGGTGGGGTAGCTCTAGCCATCCTAGGTGGTGGAGATTTTTGCAGTGATGTGTTTTATATGGGGAGGCCATGGCAAATCTGGCAATGTTATTGCAGGTTGATGTAAGCTTATTGATGTTATATTTGGAAAGGTTAGTATATGCAGGGGAAGCATATAGTAGTGTAGAGATAAGATGTGTTCTGGCTATGGTAGTTCTAGCTTCTGGCGTTAAGAATGATTTGATTCTGTAAAGCGAACCTAATTTTCTATTAGTTGCTTTTATGATTGAGTTAATATGAAAGTCAAATTTAAGTTGGTTGTCAATAGTTATGCCTAAGAGTTTGGTTGTTTGGTCAGGGGAGATAAGGGTGCCATTGTTAGAAGTAAGAGAGAAGTTAATAGAGGGGGACTGGTGTGTAGGTAAGAAGAGGAGAAGTTTAGTTTTCTTAGGGTTTAGAAGAAGACAGTGATTAGAGAACCATTGCTCTATGGTAGTAAAAGTTTTTTGGGTAAGGAAGTGTAAGTCATTTTGGTTGGAGGCAGAACAAATGATGGTGGTATCATCAGCGTATTGAATACAAGTAGTTAGAGGGGTGGCAAGGTATAGGTCATTGATAAAGATGGAAAATAAAAGAGGACCTAGGATGGAGCCCTGTGGGACACCTAGAGAGGTAGGTAGAAGCTCCAAAAGATTGTTGTTCCATAACACTGCTTGTTTCCTATTTTGAAGATAGGAAGTAAACCAGTTTAGAGCAATGCTGTCAAGAGAAAGGGATTTTAAGCGATGAAGGAGTAGTTGGTGATTCACCATGTCAAAATCTTTTGACAGATCTACAAAGAAGGCTGATGAAAGAAGATTGTTGTTTCGGTTATTGTTAATGGAGTCAATAAAGGATAGTAAGGCTGTGGTGGTGCTATGGTAGGGATGAAATCCATGTTGGCAGTTTGCTAGGAGATTATTGTGTAGGAGGTGATTAAGTAGCTGTTTGTGGATGCATTTCTCCATTATTGTTGCTATAGGAGATAGCAGCGCAATAGGGTGGTAGTTAGAGTATTCAAAAGAATCACCACCTTTAAAGAGTGGGATGATGTGGGAGATTTTCCAGAGTGAAGGTATGGTACTTTCTTTTATGGTTCTGTTAATTAGTATAGAGATTGGGTAGGCAATAGCTTTAGCTCCTAGCTGGAGATATTCTGCTGGGATTTTGTCAGCTGAGGGTGTGGAAGGTTTAAGTTTTTGAAGTAGGTAAAGAATATATGAGGTGGGTATGGGTTTGAGATGAAATGGTGGTGAGGTGCAGTTAGGGTTACCTAGTAGAGCAGGGTCAGGGCTTTGTTGGTTGGCTAGATTAAGTGTTGTAGAAGTAAAGAAGTTATTGAAGGCATTTGCAGTATATAAGGGAGAGTCAGGGTGGGAGCCTAGTGGGCTGGGAGTTTCAACTTTGCCGGGGGATAGTAGTGTGTTAATAGAATTCCAGAATTTCTGTGGTTGGTGTTGGGAGGAACTCTGTAACTGGGTGTAAAAGTTTTTTTTATCTTGTATGATAGCTAGTTTAGTCATGTTTCTTTTTTGTTTGAAATTAAGGTGGTCAAGTGAGTCTTTAGTGGTACGCCATTTAGTCCAGGCTTTGTTCCTACTTATTATAAGTTGTTTAGTGTTACTTGTAAGCCATTGTGCTGTCCTGAATTTCATGCGTATAGAGCGCATGGGGGCATGATGATCAAGAATGGTAAGAAAGGTATGGTTGAAGTGGTTAACAGCGTCGTCTAATGGCAGGGTTTTCAAAGGTGACCAGTTGACTAGGTTAAGTTCATATTGAAATTGATGGGGGTCAAAATGTTTTTTGCTGCGAGATAATCGGATAAGGGGAGGTTTTGCTATATGTGTTTTGTGCCTGATGATGTATGTTAGTGAGTGGTCACTAAGGTCATCTGGGAGGGTTCCTGTTGTGTATTTTTGTTGGGGACTATTTGTCAGGATCCAGTCTAGTATGGTTTCTTTGTTATTGGGTTTATTTGTTCTAGTTGTTGAATTAATGGTTTGATGGAACCCATGGAGGTTAATATGGGTAGATGGATTCATATGTTTGCATGCGTTCCAATCAATGTTGAAGTTGCCTAATAATATAGTTTCTTGAGGGAGAGTGGTTGAGAACTGGTTAAGTAGGACTTCTAGTAAAGGAGGATTGTTGCCTGGGGGAAGATAAGCACAGATAATATTCATAGTTTTGTGTGGGTTGAGGGAGAGTTTGGCTATAATAATTTCACTATTAGTGTCATTTGGAGGGGTATAAATAGCTTTACATACTTCTAGTCCAGTTTTGTAGAGTATGGCTACTCCGCCCCCTTTTTTTTTTGGACGGTCTTGTCTTAGGATGTTATAACCGGGTGGGATAATTTCATTGTCTTTTATAGTGGGTTTAAGCCAGGTTTCAGTAAGGCAGAGGATGTCAAATTGTTGGACTTCTAGTAGGGCATGAAGAGCTGGGACTTTGTTACAAATGCTACGGATATTAAGATGAGCTATAGAGAGAGATTTGGGAGATGGCGTGTGTGGTGTAGACTTAGATTTTATAAGTTGGGAATTAAGGGGAAGTACCAAGGTTTCAGGGCCTGGATTAGGGTGTATGTCCCCATCTCTTAATGACAAACTTTGTTTGAGTGAGGGCTTATAGTAGTAGATGTGTTTTGAGAGTGTGAGAATAAGGTATTTAATGTGTGAGAGACGATGTTATTTTGGTTCAAGATATGAGTTGTTATATATGGGACAGAGATAGGTAGTTAGTATAGTTGGGGGGGTAGTTAGGGTGTGTTTATGTGGGATGCTAACAGTGGAGCTTAGAGGTAGCTCATAGTAGGTTATGATATAGGTAGTGGAGAGAAAAGTTAATATAGATAGTAGAAGGAGTGGGAGGTGTGTGTGGGACATGTTTAGTTAAGTAAGAGACTGTATAATTGTAAGGTATATGGTCAGAGAAGTAGTGTGTGGGTGGGGGTGGAGATAGATGATGATTGGGTGGAGACAGGAAGAGTCTGAGATTGGTGAGGAATGTGGAGGGTGTGGTTATGTGGAGATAAAGGTAGAGGTTGCAGGGGCGGGTGAGATTTGGGGGCAGGGAGGGGAGCGGAGTGATCCCGCAGGGCGAACGGAGCGGGAAGAGCCAAAGGAGTAGAAAAGTGCTGAGAGGAAACAATCAGCCAGGTAAAAGAAGCAGGTAAGTGAGACAGTGATAGTTTGACTAGTAAGAGGAAAATGAGTGTGTTAAAAGCAGATGTACAGTAGACAGATCACAGAGGGAGGTAGATAGGCCAAGGGAAGGAAAATGTGTGTAATAGTGTAAAGCTCAAAGTAGAAGGCAGGAAAAGCAGTGAGCTTATCAGAGGTAGAGAGAGGGAGGAAGTATAATAACAAGGGAGCTATGTAGTATGCAGAAGTTAGAAGCAGGTTTGTGGAGGGAGGTAATGGGAGTAGAACAGGAATGGCAGTAAGGAGAGCAAAAGCTGAATTAAGGGAGGAGAGATAGTGAAAGAAATAAGGATACATAGGCAATGTAGGAAAGAGGGTCTAGTTCTTAAGATAATGGGGACTGTTGCTGGCTGCTGGTAGTCCTGGGCAGGTTGGTAGGCTAGGCACGCAGTTACAGAGTATAGGGTAATATCTAGGCTTTACATACTTAGGCAGTCTTTTCCTTTGGTATAGGACGATAGACACGCTTAATGTCTGGATGAAGGTAGTGGACACAGTTCAACTCCGCCAGTAGGGCCAGGAGTCCTATATTAGTAGTAGCCTGGTCCCGATAAAAGGGGAACACATTTTTAGGCAGTCTTTTCCTTTGGTATAGGACGATAGACACGCTTAATGTCTGGATGAAGGTAGTGGACACAGTTCTGGACACAGTTCGACTCCACCAGTAGGGCCAGGAGTCCTATATTAGTAGTAGCCTGGTCCCGATAAAAGGGGAACAGATTTTTAGGCAGTCTTTTCCTTTGGTATAGGACGATAGACACGCTTAATGTCTGGATGAAGGTAATGGACACAGTTCTGGACACAGTTCGACTCCGCCAGTAGGGCCAGGAGTCCTATATTAGTAGTAGCCTGGTCCCGATAAAAGGGGAACAGATTTCCCAGATATCCATACATGTCAAAGTCATACATTTGAAGGGACAGTGATACCCTATGTAGCCAATAGAAGATGTAGTCTTTATTCTTCAGCAAAGCAATGACAAACAGACAATGCCATAACATTACACTAACATCCATCAGCCTACTGAATAGTCAAGAGTACATAGGGCTGAGGGAGAAGGGGAGAAGGGGAGAAGATAGACACAGATATAGAGACACATATGAAAGGCTGCTGTTATGGGCCATTAATGTACATCTTCTTGGTGTGTCCTCAGTATTAATCAGTCAGGCTCTCTATCAGTAAGTGATGGCTGTTTTGGTGAAAAAGCTTTAGGATAGGCAAATATTGATGTGGTATGGGTAGAGTAAGGGTGGTTTAATAATTTGTCCTTATGTGCATGGATGTGTTTGCAAATGCTTTTTTTGTAACGGTATTCAAAATTGGTTCATGAAAGTTTCTTAATGGATTAAATTTAAGCTGTATGTCATTAAACATACCATCAAAATATAACTTCATAGTAACAAATAATGTGACCTACATCTGGACTTGAACCCTTGATGCTATGATTGAAAAGCAATCTTCAAACAAGTGATTTATGTCAACACTCCACAGAAGCAGTTGCACGTTGCTGCATCCAGTAGTCAAAAAACTGTTAGAGTAACTGTTGCAACATGTTGCCTTTATTCTGCCTTTATTCTGTATTACGATAGTGCAGCATATTTAAGGACCCTTGTGGGAGGTTAACTCGACTAATGTGGGTGATGGCAATAACTGTCAAGGTTTTGCAATAGGGCATGAACAGCCATTCACCCTCACTCAGCATTGGTGCATGATGCAAAATTCCACACAAAGGCTGAAGACAAAAAGTGAAGGCTTTCTTATGGGCCATTTCTGGCCATGTATGTTGTGTGTGATTCTATTTTTTGACCAGATTAATCATGTGAAAATGGGGTTGATAGGAAAGTGGTGAAATGGGGGGTACAAGCAGAGGAAAGGACAGAGAGGAAAGAATTGAGGAATTTGCATGAAGGAAGCTATCCACTTCTTCACATCATAAATGTAGAAGTGTAGCTCTAATTTGTTAATTTTGGTACTGTCACCACCAGTGGTAGGTGACAACAAGAGAATAATGTTGTAGATTCAATTGTAACAAATCAAGTAAGTCAAGAAGACACATGGGTGAATTGGACAGCTATGCGTGGGTCATTATGTTTTTGTGTTATAAGTGCCCATTTTTTTACATTTGTTTTTCTTTCAAAGACAGAGGAATGTTGGGGAAGGTGCTTAGGAATGTGAGATTTGGGTATGAAGGTTGGGTGAGGATGTAGGTGCAGACATACAGGACAAAGTAGACAGACAGGGATGGTGATGGACACAAAAGGTTGGTGGACATCATGATTGGGGCTAGATAGGGGGCATCAGAGGCACACCCACATCAGGCCAGAGAATAGTACGAATCTAGTCCTCTGCCTCAGAACTGTCATCACTGTCTCCTTTCTCAGTTTCCTGTGCCATTGTTTGATGTGGTATCATCTTGGCAATGTGACAAAGCACTTTATCAACATGACTGATACAGGAACCAAGGCCCCTTTCCATAATACCCTCCACTAGCTCTGGCAGCTCTTGGTGGGTGACAAAAATCACCACCTCCACTAATACTACTCCCATAGGGTACCAGTGCACCAGCTGCCGGGGCAGAGCTACTTGATGTGGATGGGCCAGGTAGGGCAGGAGTTGTGGAGGAAGTGCTGACAGCTTGGGACTCTGAAGTGCTGGGTGTCATTGCTGCAACCTGTTTAGAGATGGCAGGCCGATTCACAGTGGTCAGTCTACCTGTCTGTGCTGCATGTCAGATTTTGTAAGCAGAAATGTACAACAGAACATTTTTATACATATAAAATATTCCACCCACCACAAAAAAAAAAATAGAGAGAATGGGGTGAAGTGAGACAAAAGCGAGAGAGAGAAGTATCTCCATGGCATATCACATGACTATATAATTTCAGACGATGAACAGTTATGATTATCCAGTCTATACACCTTTGCCCCATCCAGGTATGATGGGGAGGTCTTACTATGTTGTACCATTAATCAATTGCACTGCTCTCATGTCACGAATATCACTATTTATGAAAGTATTGCCAAACTGCATACAATTACATAACTTATTAGACTTACATTAAGACTTGATGCATACGTACCTTGTGCCTCTCTGAGGTGAGCTTACACCACTGTTTGCTGCAATGTGTTCAGCAGCTGTACAAAACAGAAGAAGACAAGAAGAGACATAAAAGCATGTTGAATAACAGTCTTGCCTGGGTACTGCATTCTTTATCATTCAGTACAGATAGGTCAGTATACTTATACAACTGTGGGATGTCAGCAGTCCTAAACTCATCCTGCCATCAGCTAAGGAGGTCCTTCTTTTGATGTTAAAGGTCACTGTAGTAGTGATAGCAATTTTCTCCAGTGTGTGGGATGCCAATTGCACCAGAGACAGTCTTGACTACCCTTTTTCAAGCCTCAGTCTTATATTGAGACCCAGTGCAATCCCCCTACATTAGCCTATGTCTGTAGTGCTTCATGAAGAATGCCACAAAAATCCTGGACTCCTTCAAACACAACCTCTGTACTCTAAATTTAGCACCATCATCTCGTGCCCCAGCCATGCCTGCAGAAGTCAAACAGCAACTCTAAGGATGAACTGGTACCAAATTCCATCTCATGTTTAATGGCTAGTGCACAAACATGCACAACCATACCAGTTGCATTTGTGCAATGGTAAGCACAAAGAGGAACTTGCAAGCAGGGTGGAAACTATTTTATCAAGCAGTAAGGTTTGCCATGTGTGTTGCTGAACATATTTACACTTTTTCAGATGGTCAACACTGACAGTCTGAATGGTTTGGCTTATTATCCTTGGTATTTTGGAGGTTAAATAGGATGACTTGGAACCCAACCTTTTGGAATTACACTCAGTAAAAGGTTACTTGACCAATGTGGTAATCAAACCTAAGAATAATTATCATCATTATCATCATCTCCACCTTTTTCCCATTTTCTACATGGGATTGGGGTGTCATGTTAACTGTCACCATCTCTCTCTCGATTCAGTGCCACACAACTGCCTTCTTTGACACTCATGCCTGACTGTTGCAGCTCTCTCACACAGTCCATCCACCTTTTTGATGGAGCCCCTCATTTCCTCTTACCGTCTTCCTGTTTGTCCACAAATCTTCTTTACCAGATTGTTTTCTGCTTTTCTGCATATGTGCCTAAACCACAGTAATCTGTTCTGTTTAATCTTTTCTGCTATTGGAGCTACTCTGGCATCTGCTCTTATGTCCTCATTTTTTCATTTCTCCCACAGTGAGCATCCTATCACCCTTCTCGGGCACTTCATTTCCATCACCTCTAGCTTTCTCATCTGCTCTGCCTTTACTGTCCAGGTTTCTGTGCCATACAGTACTACTGATAGCACCACTGTTTTGTACACCTTGGTTTTCAGCATCTTTGGCATTTTGTCATACACTACACCTGGCACTCTATCTTCATTCTGACTGTCCTTCTCCCCTGCCTCTCCTCCCATACTTGAAGCTGTTTACCTGCTCTACCATTTTCTCTTCCATCGCAATTCTCAGCTTCTTCTGATTTCCTCAAGTTGCTGCCATTACCACTGTCTTATCTGTACTTAGTTTCATCCCATGTGCCTTCAGTTTTGCATTCCATTCCCCTGTTGTTTGCTGAAGTTCTTGCTCAGAGTCTGCCTGTAATATTAGATCATCTGCATACAATAACTTTGTTGATCTGTGCCCATCAATCTGTTTACTAATATAGTCCTTCATCAATATGAACAGCAGTGGGCTCACAGCTGACCTCTGGTGCACACCCACTCACATTGGGAATGCCTCTGTGAGACCAACACTGTTCGTACTGGAATAATTGGGTCCTTGTATATAGCCTGCACTAATTCTACCAGTGTTTCTAGGACTTCAAACCACTGTAGTACTGCCCAAATCAGCTTTCTTAGGACCTTGTCATATGCTTTCTCCAAGTCTAGGAATGCCCAGTTGGACTCTTTTCTCATCTTTTTTGCTTCTTCTCAACTATCTGTCTCACTGCAAAAATCAGGTCAGTTGTGCTCATCCTGATCTGAATCTAAACTGTTCATCTCCCATCTTACTTTCTACTATTCTGTGCATCCATTTATCAATCATCCTCTCCAGAACTTTCATGCAGTATGACAGGAGTTTGATATCTCTGTACTGCCCATAGTTGTGGATGTCCCCTTTGTTCTTGTAGACTGGCATGAGAATGCTTATTCTCCAGTCATCTGGGATATGCCTTTCTCTCCACAATGCTATGAGTACTCTTAGGAGTCATTTCTTTCCTGTCTTACCCAATGTCTTTATCATATCTGCTGTGACCTCATCTAAGCCTGCTGCTTTCTCTGACTTCATTTTCTTTAGTGAGTTCTTACTTCTAGGGTGGGTTCCTCTTCTTCTCTTATTGTAGGCAGTTCAGCTTTGGGTTTTCTTCATTCAGAAGCTGCTGGAATTACTCCTGTCTTTGATGCCCTGTGGAGAGGTGAGTAGGTTGTTGCTGGCATCCCTTATGAAGGCTGTCTGACTATCTTCTTTATCTTTCTATCTTTGTCTTGCAACCTGATATAGTTTCTTTGTACCATCTACCAAATCACTTTCCAGAAGCTGGTAGAGTGCCTTCAATGACCCTATTCTTTGCTACTGCAACTCCTTTCTTAGGCTGTTAGCCAACCAGTATTCATTCCTAACTTGGTCCATCTTTTCTATCTCCCACTTTTTCCTGCACTTCTTCCTTCTTTTGATGACTTCCTGGACTTCTGCATTCTACCACCAACTTTCCTAATGTATGTTATTTCCATATCTGGCTCAGTCACATATCTGTTCTATAGTCCTCACACATGCTGTTTTGAGGTGCTGCCATTCTTCTTTAGCTAGAGCTCTGAGTAAGCCATTGTGCTTTCTCTCCAGTCAACATCCAGGTTTTCAGCTTGGTCCTTAGAGCCTTTTCTGACCATTGCTTGCAGCTGATTGTGGCATGTTGTGGGCCAACCGTTTGACTCTGATGCTGCGCCAGTGCCCATATTAGGAGAAAGTCTACCTGAGTCTTGTATGCGATCTTGTGGCTGTCTCTCTTTCTGAGCTATCAAGCCATTTGCCAGACAGAAGTCTAGAATGGCTTCTCCTGTTGCCACCCAGGCAGTCCTCATATCTTGGTCTGTCTATCCCACTTTCTGCTATGTGGATTCAAGTAAACCATTATCAACACCAATTCATGTTGTCCTCTAGTAGATCCTGCAGCTGTATGGATGTCACTATAACCCTGTTACTGCCCTATCATTAGGGTTGGAGTATGACATTATATGAGTCTGTCAAAAATTCTGATAATATCCTGACTTTCTTCTGAAGTTTTATCTCTCACCACAATTTCCACACCATTTCTAGCCTGTCTTCCTTCTGAGTAGTAGGCTCTGGATCCCAAGTCAAGTGACTTTGCTGCACTGGCCTTCCATCTTGTCTCTTAAGTACACAGGATGTTCAGCTTCGTCCATCATATATCATCCACTTACAAGCTGCTTCCTGTCAGTGACTTCTTAGTTCAGGCTGGGCAACTGGACACTTGTCAGCCAGTAGCTTATTGACCCAGACAAAAGTATCAACCCACTTATAACCAGCCGATGCATGCCCAAATCACCTAATGCCATATTTTACACCATCAAGTGGCTAGCCACGGCATGCAGTCTGTGATCCATATTCTACTATCTTGAGGATACTGTACACCATAGCAGATGCCCAAAGTGGCTGCTCAGTACAACTCTTCCCCCTCAGGGCTCAACATATTTTTTGGAGGTTGGAAGAACCCCACATAGACACAAGGAGAACATGCAAACTCCAGCAGGCATTGGCTGGAGGTCAGGCTCAAATCTTGTACCTTGTGCATGGGACGCAAAGACCTTAACCATTATGGCATCTGTCAGTGATACAGGGGAAATTCCTTTCAACCATGCTTATTATAGAGAAACTGCATTCAGCATGGATAGAGATATATTTCAGATAGAGCTGTATGTGTGTGACTTTAAGAAGTCCTGTTAAATGCATTCCCATGAAAGAGACATTATTACTATTTATAAATGTATGTCAGATGGATAGACTTTCATGAACTGACTAACAGAGGTTGGGGTATGATACATACATAGGTTCATAGGTTAGTACTAGTCTATCGGCCCTAGGACTATACAAGCCTAGCCATAACAATTCCCTGGGTATTTCTTCCCACAATATTTACTTCCCTGGACCCCTGTCTAGCAGGGTGACTGACATGATCCCTGGGGTGAATTTCCTATCTCCCATCCAATTGTAAAGGTTCCTTTTGAAGAGGGCCAAGGAGACACTCTGCTTGACATGTATGGGCAGTCTATTCCAGAGTATGGGGAGTCTCTGGGTGAGGAACCTATCCCTACAGCATGTTTTGTTCATTGTGATGACAAGTTTTAGATCCCTGGAGTGTGTGGCTCTGAGGGATTGAGATTTCTTAAAGTGGAGCATGTCCAGCAGCTCTGGGTTTGACATGGCCTTGTATGATAAGCAGAGATCACCCCTGAGTAGACGATATGCGAAAGAGTATAGCTGGAGTTTTTTAGACGGTCAGCATAGGCATCTGTTTCAGGCCTGTGATTCTTTTAGTGAGGTATTTCTGTGGCCTTTCCAGCTGTTGCAGATGTCTTGTGAGGTATATACCAAATGAGGCGTTGTACTCTATAATGGGTCTAATGAGGGATGAGTGCAGTGGGACAATGACCTCCTTTTTTATGGATGAAAAGCCCTTAGTGATGAGGTGTGCCACATAGAAGGATTTTCTGATTGTTGTGGTGATGTGGTTATCGAAGGTGAGACCACTGTCCACCTGTGTCCCTAAGACTCTCATCACACTTTCTGTGTTTAGCGTACTGCCACCTATGTGGTAATTCACAGGTACATGGTTTTTCCCAAAGGGGATAACTATACATTTCTTGGCATTAAGCTTGAGCCCATGGCTCTGGCACCAAGCATCTGTTTCTATAAGGCCCTTTTGTAGTATATCCACATCATTTGGGGATTCAGTAATGGCTCCCAGTTTGCAGTCATCTATACATACTGTACTAAACACAGAGTTGGGTTATGTGCACAGAGAAGATGAATTTCACTTTAGTATATCACAACATTCATGAGGCTTTTCTTACATAAAACACAACTATAATATCCATGTGTATGTAGTGTTACCTTCCTAATCTAAGTGTAGTTTGGGTTTTATCTGGATTTGAATCCTAGATCACCCGGATGATATTTCTAAAGCCAGTGCACTTACACCTTGTGCCACAGAAGAAACTAAGTTAATAAGTGCATTTTCTTTGCTAAGTACTGCCCAGAGTGCTGATGGCCATGCATTTCCTCTAAGCCTGTTTGCACTACAGAAGGCTTCCCAAATAACGTTTCACACTTTTTTCCTTAAGCAGGTAATCTTGATTGCACACTGCTCAGCAGCGAGCAAGTGAACAAGGCAAGAAACAGTAATAAAAAGTATATAAGGTTATAATGACAGGGATTCCTATATCTGGAGTCCTACATTTCTGCAGTCCCTTCACACCGTATTGATTTGAACCCCAGAAAAGGTATGTTAAGAGGCCAAAGTCACTGTATTTACAGCTTCTGTCATATAAACAGGTATACAGCAAATGCACATCACTCACTCATTAGAAATACCGTGCAGTGGTAACAAAACTGTTTGTGCTAATGAAGATTACAGCAATTAAATTTTTCAGTTTCCTTCAACTGTGAGCCCTGTTTCTGCTCTGCTAAGCAGCACTGACATTACACAGGCAAAAGAACATATGTAACGATTTATATTCCGCACAACAATTTTGTCTTACTGCTGTTCAGAGTGTTGTTGCAAAGCACACCTATGCAAATGTATAATGCCATACTGATGGCAAGACTAGTTAAATGTATCATTTTGTACCTTGGGCAGTAGACTTTAGTTCACTGCCTCAAAATGCTGCCAGTCAACAGTGTGCTGTGCCAAAATGTGCACAAATGAGGAAAACAAAAAGGAAAAAAAAGTAATAGATAACTGTTAGTAGTAACACATATAGGGTAATACATAAGAAAACAGAAACGTGTCCTAGATCTGCGTGTGGTACAACCTGATCATATTCTCAGAAAATATGCATTAACTCTGTCAGACAACACACTATCTAGGACTGAACCCTCAACTTAGTGCAATAACAACACACACCCACTTGTGTTTCTGGTCCCTCTTTGCCACTAACACTTGACTAGGAAACGTTACTTTCTCATTTGCTTGAACATGTCTACAGCAGTGTTGTTGTTGTCTTTTGGTTAGGGGTCGCCACAGCGGAACTCCGGTCCGCTAATGATTGGCAGTAGATTTTCAAGGTGCCGTGTTGCCAGCTCGACGCCTGGCCTTCAATGAAGGCACGCCCATTCATGCATGTCTTTCAGAACTCCACTCGACCCGCAGAAGGCACAACCCGCACACTAGCTGAGAATAGAACAGCAGTGTCATACTGGTAATTACTTTACAGTAATAATGGTTCTCATTATTGTAATGTCAGGTTGACAGCACTGCCATCTATGTCTTCTCTTTATTTTCTGAACATCTTCCCCTCCACTCATTTTAACTATAGAAATGACCATTTATTTACATCTTTATTTCAATGTGCACTATAGCTGATCAGCAATTCAGACAGATTTTAAGCAGAGGATGGACAGAGTTCTCTTACTATAAGAATATCAGTGTTATTAATATTGTTTTCATAGCTCTCAGGGTGCTTACACCTTTGTATTGTAAGTACTCTGCATGATACAAACACCAGAGAGAACAGTCACTTCAGTATTGCTTGTTGTAACTGGAACAAACAGAAACAGTTGCAAGCCATTAGGAGATAGTAATTGTCATTTCTCTTCCCTGTAGTCCTAGGGCACATGCATGCAATCATGTAGCTACCAACACCATGCTTACATCCCCTACACAAAGTGATTTTTTTGGTAGTCAGGAATGCTAATGATTTCACACAAGGGCAGAATCAACACTATAGGAAAGTAATCCTGCAACTATGGAAGTGGGAGGAGGGGCAGGGCCGGTGTTAGCATTCTGGGGGCTCCCAACAGATGTCAAGTTGGGGGCCCCTAAGCATTTCCAGTCTACATATCACCCTGTCACTGCCACCCCTCCTAAACAACAGTGCTCTTACATTGTAACAGGCCTATCTACCACACTATTTAGGCCCATCTCACAAAGGGGCATTTAGATTTACTGAAATTTAGATGCACCAATGATACATTGCAGCAACTCTATACACAGGTCTGGACTTTGTGAAATGGTGCAGTGAGCTCACTGATGTTCATCGTGTTACACTGCTGCAGTCATTACACTTGGGTTATCCTGCCATCAGGCGGTCCCTCAGTCGGCCTGAGTTCCAAAGTCTTGGTCCGGCGTCAGTTGCTGTCGCCTCCTCCCTGACGTCAGTGCGACAGGGGTATATAAGATGCAGCCGACGCCATTTTCTTCAGTCTTTCTTGCCGTGCGGTGCCCGAAGCAAAAGCAGTTTGCAAGTGCCGGTTGGCCGACTCCTGAGATTTTCATTCCGAATCCAGAACCGAAGTCTTCTACAAAGCTAAGTACCCCATTGGGGAAACTTTTTCTTGCCTCAGACCGATGTCAGTAAAAGTTAATAACTGTATTTCTTGTGGGAAGCAAATACCTCATAAGGATTTCCATTCCTATTGTATCCCATGCCTAGGCCCAGACCACGACGTCACTGGTTGTCGGTTTTGTGCTAGGTTTAACAAGTGCACTATTAAACGTCGGTTTGATTTTGCCCAACATTATTTTCGCAGAAAATTCAATTACACCATGCCGTCGGAACTTCTGATGACCGGAATACATAAAAAGCGCAAAGACAAGGACAGGCATCCGAGGCCCAAAACTGATGACGAGGCCTCTTCTAGGCCGGTCGCCGGTTCTCTGTTTTTCAGCAAGGCGCTATCGCAGCCCCTGACGACTGCTTCTGCAGAACCACAGGCTGCCTCTGACTCCCACATGGAGCTGGCTGGGCCTTCGGATGCACAAGTTTTTCAGCCTACCGAAACTAACCCTTCAGAGGGAACCAAAGTAGCTGAGCAATCCACAACTTCAGAGGGTGTTTTCATACCTACTCAGTTAAGCATTAAACCCTCTGCTAAGGCTAAGCCTCCCTTAAAGACAAAGAAACAAATTCAGCATTCTCCAGGACAGGCCTCCATGCCTAAGAAACAAATGCTCAAAATGGCCGAAGACCTAATCACCCTGATCAGGGGGTTCCATCCCCCTCCTGATAAAAGGCCCAGACAGGATGCAGACTATGACTCATCCGACCAGGTGTCCATTTCTTCAGATTCATCCTCAGACCTAGGATATTCTTTACCCCCTTATGAGGATTCTGATGCTGAGGAATCTATTCCATTAGCCTCTCTGCCCAAGGAATACTCCTTTGGGGAAACCTTACACACCATGAGGGAGCATTTCCATTGGGAAGGCCAGGATTACTCAGAATCCAAGAAAAGGCTCAGAGACTTCCTTTTATTATCTCAACACAGACCCCTTGCTATTCTGCCAGTGTTAGATATTGTGGATGATGTGTATACTGAATCCAGCTTAAATCCTGACTCCTTACCTCTAGCCCCACTAAAACCTGACAGATATTACAGAGTTCCTGACTCACACAAATTTCTGTATAAAAGCCCTGTTGCTGACCCTAAAACTATTTCTCAGGGACCCAAAGGGATTAAGGCCTCTTCAGCAAAAAACCCAGTTCCCTCTGACAGAGATTCCAGAGCATTAGACAGATGGGGAAAGAAAGTATATACGTCTGCAACTTTAGCAATGAGTGCCTTAAACTGCCAGTTTCACTTGTTAAAATATCAGCAATTTTTGATGTCTCATTTGAAACAAAAAAATGCTTCCAGATTCAGATCCTCCTAATTTTAAAGAAATGCAGGATTTATTGCATGCAGCTGAACAAGTTGGAAAACATACTTTGCAATGTGGTTTTGATTCTTTAGAGGCCTCCTGTAGAGCAGCAGTTACAGGCTCTGTCATTAGAAGACATGCTTGGTTAAAAGAACATACGTTACCAGATCATGTTAAAGCAAAATTATTGGATGCACCTTTGCAGTGGGATGTGTTATTTGGAGTTAAGGCAGAAGAGGTATTAAAGAAGATGGAGGATAAGGCAAAATCTATGCAAACGGTGAAGGATTTCTTACAGGTTCAGCCTTCTCGATTTAGCAGAAATTGGCCAACTAAGAATTGGTCCTTTCCAGTTACAGACAGACCTCAAAGGGTCTTCACAAAATGCCTGGCACCAGTAATTGCATTTTGCAGACAAAAAGGAATTCAAATATATACCTACTTGGATGACTGCCTTATTCAAGCAGAGAGCAAGGACATTCTACTAAAACATCTGGCATTTGTAAAAAGATTACTAATTTGCCTAGGGTACACAGTAAACGAAAATAAATCAAAACTAGTGCCCTCTCAAGAGATAATATTCCTGCGTGCAAGCTTAAATACAACTGCCCAGATGGCTTATCTCACGCCAGACAAGCAAAGGCAACTGACTCATTACTTTCAAATGATGGCAACAAAGACCCAGCTCCCTGCAAGAAAAATTCTGCAGGCCCTGGGCTTCATGGCATCCTGCATTCTACTAATTCCATATGCAAGACTGCATATGAGGAAATTACAATGGTATCTAAAAAGTGTTTGGACTCAACATTGCCACAGCCTGGAAACAATAATAACTCTAATTCCCTGCCTACAACAGGAGTTTCGATGGTGGTCCCAGGCCTGTCACCACAACAAGGGACAGCATTTCGCCTTACCTACAGCCAGGCAGACAATAACAATGGATGCATTGGATTATGCCTGGGGGGCACACATGGCAGGAAAATGTATTCAGGGCATGTGGCCCAAGGAACAAATGCATCTTCACATCAATCAAAAAGAGATGCTAGCTGTACAGAATGCTCTGACAGCCTTCAAGGATCTACTACATCCAGGACAACTACTACTAAAGATGGACAATACCACACTTATGTGGTACATAAACAAGCAAGGGGGCACACATTCCTACCCCCTCTGCAGGCAAGCCATGACTTTGTGGAACACAGCACTGACCTATCAGGTACATCCGCAGGCACAAGTCCTGCCAGGAACAAAAAACACACTGGCAGACGAACTAAGCAGAAACCTCATGGATCCTCACAAATGGAAACTAAATCCACAGGTCTTCAGCATGATAACAAGGAAATGGGGACGCCCAGACATAGATCTTTTTGCCTCCCCTCACAACTGCCAACTACAGAAATTCTGCACAAGAACTTATCACTCACAAGCATGGAAAGTGGATGCTCTATCATTCAGCTGGAAAACCCTGACAGTTTATGCCTTTCCTCCACTGCCTCTTCTTCCCAAAGTGCTCCTAAATGTCAGACAAGATAAGCCAAAAATTATCCTGATTGCCCCAGACTGGCCACGCCAGCACTGGTACCCAATCCTAAAGACCTTGTCTCAAGGCCCAGCCTGGCCTTTACCTCAAATTCCTCATCTTCTGACTCAACAAAACAATCAGATTCTGCACAGTCACCTCAGAACCTTAAATCTGGTTGCATGGCAGATAATATAGCCACTCAGACCACACCTCTCTCTAAAGCTGTTATGGATGTCATTTTAGAAGCCAGGAGGCCCAGCACTAGGAAATCTTATGCAGATAAATGGAAGAGATTCTGTGCTTGGAACCAGGAACAAGGACTTGAACCACTTGTTCCAAATATACCTCAGATTTTACAATATCTAACTGAGATGCTGGACAAAGGCCAATCCTTCTCATCTATTAAGATCCATGCCTCAGCCATTTCAGCTCATTACAATACGGAACCACCTATTTTTTCACATCCACTACTAAAACAGTACCTCAGAGGGGCAAAAAACATAAGACCCCTAAGGAGAGCACCAATACCTACTTGGGACCTCAATTTTGTTTTAGAAAAGCTTACACTGCCTCCTTTTGAGCCAGCCAGCACTGCTGATATACAATTCTTATCATGGAAAACTGCTCTGCTACTAGTAATAACTTCAGCAAGAAGAGTCTCAGAGTTACAGGCATTAATGGCAGTGGAACCTTTCATCATTTTTCATCAGGACAGGGTCTCACTAAGGGCAAACCCAACATTTATGCCAAAGGTGATTTCCAGTGTGGCTCTTAACCAAACCATTCATTTGCCATCTTTCTATCCAAATCCCCAGAATAAGAGGGAGAGACTTCTGCATGCTTTGGATATACACAGACAGCTATGATTCTACTTGGACAAAACAAAAGCTTTCAGAAAAACTGAGCAACTGTTTGTAGCTTATGCTGCAGGATCACAAGGAAAGACTATCTCAAAGCAGACAATTTCAAAATGGATAGGACACTGCATTCGCTTCTGCTATGCACAACATGACAAATCAGTGCCTAAGGGCATTAGGCCACATTCTACCAGAGCAGCAGCCACTTCAGCAGCCTTTCTCAGAGGAGTATCAACCAAAGACAGTTTAGAAGCTGCAACCTGGAGTTCAGTGGACACTTTCATCAAGCACTACCACTTACCTCTTTACTCTAAATCCAGAGCAGGCTTTGCCACTGCAGTTCTGCAGGGCCTGGTAGCCTCTCCTAATGCTATTCAGGACCAGCCACCCCACCTCAGCTTTGGGATTCTACCCAAGTGTAATGACCTCTTGGCAGCCCCCTTAGGAGGAAAACTGGCACTTTTCTATCACAATTGGCATTGGATCACCAAAGACAAATGGGTTCTCAACATTGTATCTCAAGGTTACAGGTTCCACTTTCACACTCTGCCAAAGTTAAAAGGAATGACAAATCTGCCACCAAATAAATGGGCAGAGGCTCAAAAACAAATTACAGCACTCATGGACATGAGAGCTATTCAAAAGGTACCACCACAGGAGCAAGGACAAGGATTTTACTCAAGACTCTTTCTGGTTCCCAGAAAGGACAAAGCCTGAAGGCCCATTCTGGATCTTTCTTTCCTAAACACTTACCTGGATGTTCCGAAATTCAAAATGTTGTCACTACAGCAGCTTCTTCCCATGCTGGGCAAGGAAGCTTGGCTCGTGACTTTGGACCTCAAGGAGGCATACCTGCATGTCCCTATCAGACAAAACTGCAGAAGATACCTCAGATTCATAACTGGTTCAATGCACTATCAATTCTCTGCACTGCCCTTTGGCTTATCTACTGCGTCCAGGGTCTTCACAAAGTGCCTGGCACCAGTAATTGCATTTTGCAGACAGAAAGGAATTCAAATTTATCTGTACCTGGACAACTGCCTGATTCAAGCAGAGAGCAAGGACATTCTTCTAAAGCATCTGGCATTCGTAAAAAAGTTATTAAGTTGCCTGGGGTACACAGTAAATGAAAAGAAATCAAAACTAGTGCCCTCACAAGAGATAATATTCCTGGGTGCCAGGTTGAACACAACGGCCCAGATGGCTTATCTCACGCCAGACAAGCAAGGACAACTGACTCAATACTTTCAATTGATGGCAACAAAGACCCAACTCCCTGCAAGAAAAATTCTGCAGGCCTTGGGTTACATGGCATCTTGCATACTACTAATTCCATATGCCAGACTGCATATGAGGAAACTACAATGGTACCTAAAGAGTGTATGGTCTCAACACTGTCAAAGTTTGGAAACAGTTATACCACTAATTCCTTGCCTTCAACAGGAGTTTCGATGGTGGGCTCAAGCTTGTCACCTCAACAAGGGACAGCCTTTTACTCAACCCACAGCCAGGCAAACACTGACAACAGATGCATCAGATTACACCTGGGGAGCACACTTGGCAGGAAAATGTATTCAGGGCGAGTGGCCCACAGAACAAAGGCATCTTCACATCAATCAAAAAGAGATGCTAGCTGTACAAAATGCCCTTATAGCTTTCAAGGACCTGCTGCATCCAGGACAACTATTACTAAAGACAGACAACACCGCAGTTATGTGGTACATAAACAAGCAAGGGGGCACACACTCTTACCCCCTCTGCAGACAAGCCATGACCTTGTGGAACACAGCTCTAGACTACCAAGTTCATCTGCAAGCACAATTCCAGCCAGGAGAGAAAAACACACTGGCAGACGACTTAAGCAGAAACATCATGGATCCCCACGAATGGGAATTGAATCCACAAATATTCAGGATGATAACACAGAAATGATGGAGTCCGGACATAGATCTGTTTGCATCCCCAAAGAACTGCCAGCAACAGAAATTCTGCACAAGGAGTTACCATCCACAAGCATGGAAAGTGGATGCCCTCTCATTCAGCTGGAAAAACCTACAAGTATACGCTTTCCCACCTCTACCTCTCATAGGTTCATAGATTCATAGGTTCATAGATTAGTACTAAGCTAGCTGCCTTTGCGAGCCATTTTAAGCCTAGACAATTATCCCTTGTGAGACTCAAACCCTGCACCTTCCAAAGGTACTCATAAAAGCCAAGCAACAAGAGCGAAAGATGATCCTGATTGCACCAGACTGGCCATGCCAGCACTGGTACCCAATCTTTAAAGAATTTAGCACAAAAACCACCCTGGATTTTGCCTCAAATCCCACATCTGCTGACTCAGCACAACAATCAGATACTTCACAGCCAGCTAAAGACCTTAAACCTAGCTGCAGGGAAAATTCCTTAGTCAAGCAAGCAATGCATCTCTCCAAAGCTGTTATGGATGTCATTCTGAAGGCCAGAAGGCCTAGTACCAGGAAAGCCTATTTGGATAAATGGAAGAGATTCTGTGCCTGGAACCAGGCTCACAGCCTTGACCCTCTTGTCCCAAACATTCCTCAGATACTACAATATTTAACTGAGATGCTGGACAAGGGCCTCTCCTTTTCATCCATCAAGATCCACACCTCTGCCATTTCTGGTCATTACAACATGGATCCACCAATTTTCTCTAATCCTTTGCTAAAACAGTACCTCAGAGGGGCTAAAAACATAAGACCGCCCCGTAGAGCACCTACTCCAACTTGGGACCTCAACTTTGTTTTGGAAAAATTAACTTTACCTCCTTTTGAGCCAGCTAACACAGTAGAATTAAAATATATCTCTTGGAAAACTGCTCTGCTACTGGCAATAACATCAACATGAAGAGTTTCAGAATTACAGGCACTGATGGCAGTGGAACCTTTCCTCATTTTCCACCAGGACAGGGTGTCTTTAAGAACTATCCCTACGTTTATGCCAAAGGTGGTATCAAGTGTGGCTCTAAACCAAACTATTCACTTTTTATCCAAAATCACAGAATAAAGGGGAGAAACTACTGCATTATTTGAACATTCACAGGCAGTTACGCTTCTACTTGAACAAAACCAAAGCTTTCAGAAAATCTGAGCAATTATTGGTAGCATATGCTGCAGGAGCACAGGGAAAAGCCATTTCAAAACAGACTTCAAAATGGATAGGACATTTTATACGTTTCTGCTATACACACCATGAGAAACATGTACCTAGCATCATTAGATCTCACTCCACCAGGGCAACAGCCACTTCGACTACCTACCTCAGAGGAGTACCTACCAAGGATATTTTGGAAGCAGCAACATGGAGTTCTGTGCATACCTTCACCAAGCATTACCATTTGCCTTTATACTCCAAATCCAGAGCTGGCTTTGCCACTGCTGTGCTGCAGGGCCTTATAGCGACCCCTAATGCCTTATAGGACCAGCCACCCTACCTCAGCTTTGGGATTCCACCCAAGTGTAATGACTGCAGCAGTGTAACACGATGAACATAGTACAGTTTTGTACCTACCATAAATGTAGATGTTCGAGTGTAAACACTGCTGCAGTCCGGGTTACCCTCCCTCCTTCCCCTCTTACTTGCTGGTACGTTCCTATGTCTTCTACCCTTTACTACCTATGGGGAGTATTTGCTGGTAACTGAAAGTTGTTGTTTGCTTTTCTTATGCATACTTTACTAGCAATTTGAATTGCCTACCTATTTGGGGGCACCTGACATCTGAGGCAAGAAAAACTGAAGAAAATGGCTTCGGCTGCATCTTATATACCCCTGTCGCACTGACATCAGGAAGGAGGCGACAGCAACCGACGCTGGACCAAGACTTTGGAACTCAGGCTGACTGAGGGACCGCCTGACGGCAAGATAGCCCAAGTGTAATGACTGCAGCAGTGTTTACACTCGAACATCTACATTTATGGTAGGGACAAAACTGTACTTTTCAGCCTCCCTCAAGACACACAATGCATGCGCGCGCGCGCACACACACACACACACACACACACACACACACACACACACACACACACACACACACACAAGCATAAGCCATAGCAATACTAGTTTTCTACTTATTTTAGCAATACATTGTGCAACACTGGTGTTGGCACACCAGATCAGTGACTGCCGTTTAACAGTTATCAAACATCAGCAGGGGTAAGTAATTTTTATTTACTTCAGTGAGGAGTAATGTAAACCTGTCACTGTCCCTGATTTCACAGACTTTCCCTAATTTTTCTCATAATTATGCTCTATGCTTCGTAAAAAGTTTGATTTGCTTGTAAATCATTCTGGATTATAGACAGTCAATAAATCCAGACAACAGAGTTTCATACTTACTGTCCAAAAAATGCTGTTGATGCAAAAGGTGTTATACTATTAACTTTTTAATTGAATTAGAGTAATATTTAAAACTTGTTCCTGATTTTAAACCTTTATTCTGCTATTATATGTATTGTGCTGAATTCTTCTGCAAAGAAGTTGAAAGTTGTAGTATCTGGTGTTCTGCCAGTGTTTAGAAAACTCTCTGAAAGAGAAAACCATCCCTGAAGATCAGAAGCCTCAGCTTTCCTTAAACTCCAAGGTTTGCACTGGTGTCAGTCACTGCTGCTCTCTCTAGTGCTTATCTTGCTTAAGTTCATTACTAGCTTTATCCTAATAGGGTCATATCACAGACCTATTTGGGTTAGAGCATAAACAGGAAATTAATGCATTTTTCCCTCATTTTTCCCCAACCAACAGCAGCTTTTGTGGGGCCACGCACAGTCAAAAATGATTAAGGTGGCCCCCACACAGTCAAGGATGATTAAGGGGGCCCCCACACAGTCAAGGATGATTAAGGGGGCTCCCTTACAGCCACAAGAATTGCAAGTACCTAAGCTGGCTATTTTGTTAGTTTTAGTGGAGTGAGTGAATGTCCACTAGCAGAGTTTGACTAAGCCAGGGGTACTATGTCAGTCATAAAATATTCAATTGAATTGTGAAGCCTGTTGCTTGATAAAGCAGTGTTACTATAACCAGAGATATATTTGAATTTTAAACGCAATATAAATAAGAGTTATTACCTATCTGGTTTATTAAGTAAACAGTATTGCTGTACTAGCTTTTGTTGGTTTGACAGACATGTTACAAAATATCAAGAAAAGACAACTTGCTGTGGTTGGGGACCCCAGGAACAGGGGGCCCCCAGCGACCACAGGGTTCGCTGCTGCCTAAAGCCGGCTATGAGGAGGGGAGTTGAATACAGATAGAGCACTGTTAATAGTTACTTTGAGGAGATTGTTCTACAAATCATTATGTTATTTCATAAGTTATGTTTGCCCTCTACACACACTTCTTACATGTTCATATTCAGAATATATTTCAATATGTAATGGAAAAAAATTTTGCAATGTATGCAATTTTGGAATTTCACTGCTGCTAAACTATACACACGACAGTTCTTACTGACCCCCTGTGAGAATGATGATGGCTGTGCCATGGGCTTTGTCCATTTCTGTTTGATTTAGGGTTGCATATATGTGTAATGTACAGCGTGAGTAGGTATGAGACTGACAGTGTGCAGGTAGTTTATCTTTTTACACATTTGTTCATCTATTACAAGTTCCACACTTACCTTGACATTATTCCAGTTAGGAGTCATGTGTTTTGGGGCTGTCTCTGTCTGATGGTGTCTGTGCACAGATATTACATGGGTAAGTAACATTTATGGACATCAGATGGCATCACTTTTAATATTTGTATCTGCTTAGGTTATGTGTATTGCTTCACTGGTGAGTGTGTGTGTGCTATTGCCTCTTAGTTGCTGAGTGTGTGCAGTGACTTTTGAGTCTTAGGTGGTGTGTGCGCTATCCTTTGCTTCTTAGCCAGGGCAAGGACATATTGTGCATGCCTACATCTTCCATCTACTTCTGCAGCTGGAGATTCCCCATCAAATTCCTCATCTGTAGGTACGTGAGGTGCTGGCCCTGCCTGTTGTCGAGGAATGTGTGGTTCTGGCCCTTGCTGTCTCTGTTGCAGCTGTTTCCTCAAGATGATATTGTGCTATGTGGCACAGACTGTGAGAAGTTCTGCACAGGTGCCTGGGTCATACTGCAGGGCACCATTTGATGTGTTTAGAAAGTGGAAATGTGACTTCAGCATGCCAAACACATCCTCTATGATATTTCTAGTTTGAACATGGACATCTTTGTATCCTTCTTCTGTGGGTGTGGGAACATTTCTAATGGGTGTCATGAGCTATGGTCCCAGTTTATAACCTACATCACCCAGTAGATGGCCTTGTGAAATGTCACCCATAGCAAACCTTGTGTAAAGCCATGAGGTGTGCCATATGTTTGAGTTGTGATAACTGCCTGAGTTGACTGCACAGACACTAAGGATGATCTCTCAGGCATTACAGACAACCTGGCAGTTGATTGAGTGGAACCCCTTCCTATTGATGTGTGTCCTTCCCTGTTCACCAGGTGGGGCTTTTATTTCTATGTGAGTACACTCTATGGCTCCCAAGACTTCATGGAAGTGTGCCCAAGCATAGAATTCTGGCATTGTTCTTGCTCTTTGTTTTGGTGTGTGTGGAAAATAACTGTACTCTCTTGCTTATTGTAGCATAGCATTTAGGTATTGGCAAAATATTCTGAAGACTGAGCCCTGTGACACCCATAGTATATCCCCTGTGGGTTTCTGGAATGTATCAGTTACTAATATCCTTAATACTACACATACCTTAGTTTCCACTAGTATAGGTTCCTCTCGATTTCCCTTGGGTCTGAGATGAGGGTGGCACAGGTTGCAAAGTTCCTGTAGTATTTCCCTATCAACCCTGTATCACTCTACTATTTCAATATCATGCAGTCCATGATATGTTAAACAGGATCTGAACATACTTCTTTCCTTGGACGAGGTCTATCAGCAGCAACAGCAGCATAGATTTGAGCCTGTTGCATATACACATGCAAGAGAGTAACAGCAGCCCCTAACATTGCTTCTTTTTCTAAGTGTGATGGTGGCTGTATCCCAGTAGGTTTTGACGTTCGTAGCCAAGGGCTACACTATCTCTCCAAGAATACTTTATAGCTTCTTGAATTGCTGCTGTATCATATTGGATTGGTTCATTCACACATAATTCAAATAATTCAGCTGCTTATGCTTTAATTAGCATACTGTGCTGTTTACCTTTGTTTAATGAATACAAAATGGAGAAGTATCCATGACACACAAACACAATAGCACAGAAATATGTTGTTCATTAATCTAGCATTTAGTTTAGATACTTTTGTCATAAAGGACATAATGACATATAATTGGAAAATGTTGTTGGGGTACAACAATGTGAAGCAGATGGTAGGATAGCCACCGACATTTCATTATAAAGAAACTACAACATTAAAGATCTTTTAGAAAAGTGAAACTCTATTTCAATTGCATATCTTTTAGTGATCCAATAGTTTTGATGCTTTTGAAAGCTGTTACTAGTGTGAGTATTTGTCAGACATATCCACTATTTTAGTCTTTTTCACAGGAGGCATACAATATTTTTTATCAACTAATGCTGATTTTGTGTCTAGTTGTACTTACCTTTTGGTATTTTCTGTAGGCTGGATGACTAGAAAGTCACAAAACTGTGTATGTTAACATCAGTATGCCATCTGAAAGCAAGAACAAGAAGAACACACTCTTTAAACATTCCAGTGTACAGCAAGATTATAAAAATATACACTCACACAAACACACACGTGTGCGCATGCATACACACACACACACACACACACACACCCGGACACATGCACGTGCATGCGCACAAACAACCCCCGCACGCACACACACGCGTGCACGCACACACACACACACACACACACACACACACACACACACACACACACCCGCAAACACCACACACACACACACACACACACACACACACGCACACACACACACACACACACACACACACACGTCTTGGGCTGTATGGCGCTAAATGTGTGGGTAGATGATGCTGAGAAGGAATACAGAACTAGAAGTGTTACTAAATGCTAGTGTAGCCCCAGATGTAAATACAATGTGGATTTTAAAGCCATATTAAAAGGGAGATTTCTAAAATATTAATGTAGTCATACTTTTTAACTTCAATTTTTAATTACAAGAAATTTTCTGTATCATTTTTATTCAACAATAGTTGTTTTTGTTTATGTTTCTAATGACTTGTCATATTTGAATATGCGGTTCATAAATCTCACCATCCTCATGATGCACCTTGTTAACAATGAATGCATTTGCTGACTGTTTTCTTACTCTGATGTGGAATGAAGTTTGGTTATTGGGCATTGTATCAGTATTTTTTATTTTGTGTAGGTATTAGCTAGGAAGTGTGGCAATTTTGGACATCATTCCATTGTTTCTTTCTTAATTCATTGCTGGACTATAGACAAAGCAGGATTTACCCATAGTCTGGCAGTAATTGTTAGCATAAGGATAATTTAAAATTAACCTTAACTCAACTTCTATATCAAAAGAAGATAATTTGTTCATATTAAAAATAATAAGTGAAATGCTTCATTCTTTAATATTATAATCACATCTCAAAGTGTTCTAGTACTGCTTATTCTTTTTTAACTTCTATAGATGTTTATGGTTTTTATGCTACGATAGGAATGAAGCCTATTTCAAAGTTACAGCATAGTTACGTCGTGAAATTAGTATGGATTCAGTATTTGATGTTTGCCAATAGAGACTTTCACAGCACTCATAATGTACCCATAAGTGAATACTTCTGTAATTCATATGGGGGTTACCTATATTAATCCATATATGTGTCTGCTTTCTTCACTGGTCTTTCATATCTGGAATATTTCACCGGACTGTTCACTCTGGACATCTTATTTTTCAGTATTGCTCAACTGTGGCTTTTCTTAGAGACACTACTCAGGGAACTGTTTTCTGCTTCTTTTCACTCATAGTCTGATTTATTTTTTTCCAACACTTTATTGAATTATCACTTGTGACATAGGCAAATTTACATTCATAAAAAATAATATATCATATAACCTAAGCAATATTATATAAATTATTCAATTCCTGCTTTTTTTAAACAAGAAACATTTTCATTAATCCATCACTTACTACACAGGCAATCATACATTTATATAAGTGAAAACAAACCACAGTGACAGAATCCTAGTTACAAACATTTTGCATCACAAACCATACTAACACACTCCCAGTTGCAAACATTATACATCACATAATCTACCCAATCCCTAGTCTGATTTCTTGGGATAGTACTGGTTGCAACAATGAGTGCTTGTCTGCTGTACCTTGGTTTCAGCTTATTTCCTTAAATATTTCTTTCTATACAACTTTATATTTCCCCTTGAACAAAACATCATGTTAGTTCAACCACTTCTGTACTTAAGGCTGATAATATTCCCATGGCTTTTGCATTCTTAATCTAGTTCAGGTTGTAAATCTGGTAGCTTTTCTGCAGTTTCTGTCATAACAGTATTTCATCCTCTTTTGGCTTCTTTCCAGGATTTCCTTTATTTTTGTATTCATTTTCAAGCTTCTGTAAGGTTGTTGAAACAGATAATTTGCTTTTCAGCAATCAGACTATTAATATTTGAGATAGTGAGAGAATGAATCCCTGCAGTGCAGTATTGAGATATAAAATTGTGACATAATTCTCATTTTGTTACTAGTGTTTCTCATGAGACTTTTCATTGTTTGGATATTTTTTCTACTTATCAAGTCTGCAGGCGATGCTATATTTGCCAACTCAACCGGTAAAATCTGGAATCTACTCCTACTGCCATTACCAAGGAAACCTCACTACCCCTATTTAAAAGAGAACTCAAAAAATACCTCACATCTCATTGGCTGTGCTCTTGTTCTAAACCTGACTAACAACTTCACTAATACATGTCTTGCTACCCAACCTGCTGTTTAGCCAAGTATCTATTCCTCATAGCATTTGAATGTCTAAGCATTGTGAATTATGAGATCCGATTGTATTCTATGTTCACATTTTCTGATATGTTTTTGCCAATCAGGTGTAAGTTTGCACATTGTGTATATTGATATCTGCTTGGATTCTTTATCTATATTTTTCTAAACATGTCTGCCTGAGTTTATCACTCGGTGATGTATGTACTGTCTCTTTTTTGGTATGTGGAGCTTTTCTCCCTGGGCCTCTGCTGAAAATGGACATATATATCCAGTCGGACTATCCCAGTCAACAAATGTAAAATAAAATAAATAAATAAAATAAATTGCTGATAGCGTGGACTAAGCATTGGGACAGATTTATGAACAGCTAATTACCGTGCTGCAATTGTGTGTGTGTGTCATGCTGCAACATGCACATGATAGTGCACTGTTTTGTACTCATTAAACATTTCTGCTCATCGTGTGGAGTGACCAAACAAAGGTGAATAGCACAATATGCTAATGAAAGCATAAGAAGCTGAATTAAAGGCTAATTAACCAATCCAAGATGGTGGAGTCATTCAGGAATCTGCAAAGTAACCATGCAGAGATGGTGTAGCCCTTTGACATGAACAGCAAAACCTATTAGAATACAGCCACCATCACACTTAGAAAAAAATGCAATGCTAGGGGCTGCTACTGCTCTCTTGTATGTATATGTGCAACAGGCACAAATCTATTCTGCTGCTACTGCTAGACCTCCTCCAAGGAGAAGGGTGATCAAACCCCATTTAACATATCATGGACTGCCTGATATTGAAATATTAGAGTGATATAGGGTTGATAGGGAAACACTACAGGAACTCTGCAACCTCGGCTGCCACCAACCTCAGACCCATGGGATATCGAGAAGAACCCATACCAGTGGAAACTAAGGCGTGTGTAGCTTTAAGGATATTAGCTGCATATACCTTCCAGTGTGGTAGGTACATTCCAGGGAACCACAGGAGATATACTAGGGGTGTCACAGGCCTCAGCTTCCAGAATATTTCACCAATATCTTAATGCTATGTTACAACATACATGGGAGCACATCTATTTTCCATGCACACCAGAGGAGACAGCAAGAACAATACAAAAAGTCTATGGTGTAGCACACTTCCCTGAAGTCTTGGGGACCACAGACTGCACTCACATAGAAATAAAAGCCCCACCTGATGAAAAGGGAAGGGCATTCATCAACAGGAAGGGGTTCCACTCAATCAACTGCCAGGTTTTCTGTAGTGCCCAAGGGATCATCCTGAATGTCTGTGCAGGCAGTTACCACAACTCACACATATGTCACACCTCAGAGTTGTACACAAGGTTTTCTTGGTGTGATGTTTCACAAGGCCACTTCCTAGGTGGTGCAGGTTATGCACTGGAACTCTGCTTCATGCAGGGGCACTACACTGGGTCTCAGTATAAGACTGAAGCTTGGAACAGGTTAGCCAAGGCTGTCACTCATCAGAAATGCACTCCCCCCCCCCCCCCCGAGGAATGATATAACAATGCCCACACTCAAACTAGGAATATCATAGAGGATGTGTTTGGCATGTTGAAGTCACAGTTTCACTGTCTAGATACATAAGGGGGTGCCATGCACTACAACCCAGGCACCTATACAGAAATTCTCACAGTTTGTATTATGTTGCATAATATCATCCTGAGGAAACAGCTGCAACAGCACAGCAAGGGCCAGGACCACACATTCATGGACCACAGGCAGGTACAGCACCTCTAAAACATACAGACAATGATTCTAAGGGAGAACCTGTAGCTGCAGAGTTAGCTGGCAGATGTAGGGGTGCACAATATGCCCTTGCCCTGGCTAAGAGGCAAAGGATAACACACACTCTCACCACCTAAGACTCAAAGGTTTGCACACACACTCAGCAACTAAGTGGCAAATGACAGCACACTCATTCACCAGTGAAGGAATACATATAACAACCTAAGCACATAAAATATTAAAAGTGATGCCATCCGATGTCCACAGACTTTGCTTACTCATGTAATATCTGTGTACGGAGAGCATCTGACAGAGACATCTCCAAAGCACATGATTCATAACTGCAGTAATGTCAAGGTAAGTGTGGAAACTGTAGTATATGAACAAATGTGTAAGAACCTAAACTGCCTGCATACTGTCAGTCTCATCCCTATCCACTCAGTGCATCAGACATATACGCAACCCTAATTCAAACTCAAATGAACAAAGCCCATGGCACAGTCACCATCATTCTCACAGGGTAGGGGGGGTGCAGAAAACCATGGGTGACACCAAAGGCACATGGATGCTGGCCCGCCTCCACAAACATGCCATCACAGACAGTGCCTGATCCAGTGTGTCACTCATCCTATTGAGCTAACATATGTGCAGTATACCAGCATGAATTTTTAAAATTGCATACATTGCAAAATTCTTTTTTCCATTGCATATTGAAGTACATTCAAAATATGAACATGTAAGCAGTTTGTGTAGAGGACAAACATAACTTATGAAACAGTGCAATGAATTGTAGAACAATCTCCTCCAAGTAGCTAGCAGTAATGGTGACTGTAGCCAATCAGTTCCCCTTCTTTCCACTTCCATAGCTACACCATTACCTTTCTAGAGTGTAGATTCAGCCATTTGAGCACTGTGAAGATGCAAATGAGGTGTGAAATCATTAGCATTCCTGAATACCAAAAACATTAGTTGGTGTAGGAGATGTAAACCTGGTGTAGGTAGCTACACAATTCCATGCACCTGCCTTAGGACCGCAGGGAGAAACAATGACAGTTGTTAGTTGCTAATGACTTGCAAGTGTTACTGATTGCTCTGACTATAACAACAAGCAATACCAAAGTGACTGTTCTCTCTGAAGTGCTTGTATCATGCAGAATAGACTTAAAATAAGAGTATAAGCACATTGACAGCTACGAGAACAACCTTAATAACATTAGTAGCCTTGTACTAAGAGCACACTGTCTATTCTCTGCTTAAAATTTGTCTGAAATGATGATCAGCTATAGTACACATTGAAACAAAGATGCAAATAAATGGCCATGACATTGCATTTTTGTAATTAAGCTGAGAGGAAGGGAATATGCTCAGAAAATAAAGAGAAGAAATAGCTGGCAGGGTTGGCACCCTTACATTAAAATAGTGTGGGTTATTATTAGTGTAAAGTATTTGCCAATATCCCATTGACAAATTCTGTCTCCTACAGGTTTCTAAGAGGTGGCCTGTGTCTGACTTACAGGGCAGTCTTTGACCCAGCCCTGATGGAAATGCTACACATTCATAAATCAAACTGCAAGAAGGTCATTTGCTTTAGGGATCTTAACCTAACTCTGACATAAACAGGTCATGCTGGAAAGGTAGATGCATCTCACAGAGACTACCATTTCTCTGGACAAACTTCTAATTCACATGAAACAGAATCCCTCCCTGACCTTCTTCAAAGACAATCTAGAGTGATGGATGGGTGACTGAAAATTCACTCCTGGGGTGGTGTCCATGTCCCTCCTGGACAGAGGAAGTCAATATTAACTACCATAGACCCTTACCTCTCCAAGCTTTACTCACCTAACCACCAACAACTGGAGCAATGCGGTAGAAATATGGCTAGGCTTGTAAGGGCTCTAGGGCCATTAGCCTAGTAACCTGCTATGAAGTTATTGATCTACACATGTTCAAGCAAATGAGAAAGGAACAATTTCTGGTCCTATGTTGTTGGCAAAAAGGGATCAAAACACATCAGAGTGTGTGTGTTGTTATTGCACTGAGTTGAGGGTTCATTTGCAGATACTGGGCTGTCTAACAGAGTTAATACATATTTTCTGAGCATATGATCAGGTTGCAACACACACACAAATCTAGGAAACTTCACACTCCTACCTTTTCATTAATATTCCCTGATATTTGTTAATACTGACAATTTTTTATTATTATTATTTTATTTTTTTGTTTTGTCCCTCATTTGCTCAGGTTTAGCAAAGAGTTCCGCTGTGGCGACCCCTAACCAGGAAAAGCTGAAAGACATTACTATATGTGACTGGCAGCATTTCAAGGTAGTGAATGGGTGTCCATTGCCCAAGGTGCAAACTGAGAAATATAACTTGTCATGCTATCAGTAGCACATTTTACAGTGGCACAGGTGCACTTTGCTACAGCACTCTGACCAGCAGTAACAGAATAAATTGTATAACACATTTGACTATCAGTGTTGCAAATGGGTTAAATGAAACAATTTTAAAGAAACAGGAAAAAGGATGCAAAGTTTGAATCCAGTTTGAAGCCCTATGCTGCTTGGAATGTTTTCAGCAGTTGCGAAAATGCAGCTTGTGTTTTGCTGTGCATAATATAAATTGTTATACATGTGTTTTTGCCTGTGTGCTCAGCTTAGCAGAGTGCAGACAGGGCTTACATGTGATGGAAAGGCCGAACAATTTCATATCTATCATCTCTACAAGCTCAGACAGTTTTAACACTAATGCACGGTATGTCTAATAAACGAGTGATGTGCACATTCTGCATATGTGTTTCTGTGGCAGAAGTTGTAAATGTAGTGCCTTTGGCCCCTTAACAGAGTTTCTCTGGGGTTGAAGTCCAGACAATGTGAAGGGAAAGCAGAAAGTATTACACCAAATATATGATTTAGTTTCATCAGAACATCATATGCTTTTTTCCGGGTTCTTGCCTTGTACAGACCAGTGTTAGGCATGAAGCAATCAAGCTTACGTGCTTAAGGGAAAAAGTGACAAATTTTATTTGGGAAACCTTCTGTAAGGCAAATAGGGTTAGCAACAATACGCGAACATTAGCAGTCTGGAAAGTACTGAGTGGGGAACATCTACCTTCTGTATAACTGCTTCTGTGGCACAAAGTGTATTTTTTAGAGATACAACACAGGTGATCCTGGGTTCAAATCCAAATAAAACTTTTATTTCAAAGGGTGTCAGAATGCAGTTTCTAAGTACACTTTGATTAGGAAGGTAAATCTACATACAAATGGCTATCATAATTATGTTTATTTCAAGAAATGTATCAATAATGCTTTGATAGATACATTTTTCTAAATAGCATATCTTATAAGTAATTTACTTATGTAAACAGCTGTATGTGTGTGTAATTGTTTAAGCAGGATAATGATGATAATGAATTAACATTGCACTGTGTTTAGGACAGTATGTGTACTTAAGTATATATGTATCATACCCCAACCTGTATTAATGAGTACATCAAAGTCCATCCATCTGACATACACTCACAAACAGTAATAATGACTCTTTCATGGGAATGCATTTCATAACACTTCTTAAAGTCACACACACATAGGCCTATGTGATGTATATCCTTCCATTCATACTGAATGCAGTTTATCTGTAATGAAGATAGCTGAAAAAGAGTTCTCCTGTAGCAATGACAAATAATCACCTTGCTTGAACTTTATACATTATTTCTTCCATAGGTTTGATTCCCACATCGGTCAACTATCTTCTTACAGCATGTAAGTCCAGAAAATGTTGTGCCAAGCCATCCTATTTGACCTCCAGAACACCAAGGATAACAATCAAGCCATTGAGCCTGTTAGTGTTGGCCATCTGAAAAAATATAAGGAGGTTCAACATCACACATAGTAAATCTCACTGCCATGTTTTACACCTTCATTGCTGTTTGATAAAATAAATAGCTTACTCTTTGTTTGCAAATGCCTCTCTCTGCTTTCCATCATGCAAATGCAGCTGGCATAGTTATGAACGTTTGTGCAGTAGCTGTTAAATGCAAGACTGGAATTAGGCACCATTTCATACCTGGTGTTGTTGCTTGGTGTTGTTGCTTGACTTCTTCTGGCATGGCTGGTGTGGGAGATGATGGTGCTAAATTTAGAGCACAGAGATTGGGTGTGGAGGAGTCCAAGATTTTTGTGGCACTCCTTGTGAAGCACTACAGCTGTAAGCTACTGCAGGGGGGACTATACTGGGTCTCAGTATAAGACAGAGGCTTGGAATAGAGTAGTCAAGGCTGTCTCCAGTGTAACTGGCATCCCACACATTGGAGAAAATTGCTCTCACCACTACAGTGACTTTAAACTGCATAAGAAGGACCTCCTTAGCCAATGGGAGGATGAATTTAGGATTGCTGACATCCCACAGTTGTGTAAGTATACTGACATATCTGTTTTAAATGATATAGAATACAGTACCCAGGCAAGACTGTTATTCAGTATACTTCATGTCTCTTCTTGTCTTCTTCTGTTTTGTACAACTGCCAAAGACATTGAAACGAACTGAAAGGTGCACCAAGTGATCTTAACTAGCCCCAAGAAGCATGCTGTGCTTATGCATCAGGTCTTACTGTAGGTTCATAGGTTCATAGGTGTGTACTAGGCTAATGGCCCTGGGGCCTTTACAAGCCTAGCCAAAGGATTACCCTGGCATAGTGCCACCCGACCTTAGTTCCCAGTGCCTCTGTCGAGTAGAGCCACTGGTGTTATCCCTGTGGTGAATTTTCTGTTTTTCATCCACTCATCAAGATTTCTCTTGAAGAGGGTCAGCGAGGTGCTCTGCTTGACATGTATGGGAAGTCTGTTCCATAGCGTGGGCAGGCTCTGGGTTATGAACCTGTCCCTCCATCATGTTCTGTTAATTGTGGTAATGAGGTTGAGGTCTCTGGAGCGTGTGGTGTGGAGGGATTGGGATTTCTTTAGATGTAGCATTTCTAACAGAGCTGGGTCAGACATGGCTTTGTACGTCAAGCAGAGATTGGCTCTAAGTAGGCGATATGAGACAGAGTAGTTGGAGTTTTTTGAGTCTGTCCATATAGGACAAGTGTTTAAGACCTAGGATTCTCTTTGTGAGGTACTTTTGTGGCCTCTCCAGTTGTTGCAGGTGTTTAGTGAGGTACATGTCAAATGGGGCATTGTACTCGATGACTGGCCTAATGAGGGAAGAGTAGAGGGAGACAATGACCTCTTTCTTCCTGGATGCAAAACCCTTAGTAATGAAATGTGTCATATAGAAAGACTTTCTGACCACAGTGGCAATGTGGTGATCAAAAGAGAGGTTGCTGTCAACCTGTGTTCCCAGATCTCTTATAACATCTTCTGTGTTCAGTGGACTACCATCAATGTGGTAATTCATGGGAACTGGGTTTTTCCCAAAGGGGATGACGACACATTTTTTGGCATTGAGCTTAAGGCCATGGTTCTGACACCAGTCGTTGGCCTTAGTGAGGCCATTCTGTATGATATCAACATCACTTGGGGAGTTAATAATAGCTCCCAACTTGCAATTGTCTGCAGATTTTGTCAGACAGAGTCCCTTTGTGTTGGCCTGGACTTCAGAGAAGTAGATACCAAACAGGAGAGGACCCAGGACCAAACCCAAGGGGGACTCCACTCGTAACTAATTGGTAGTCTGACTTGGAGTCAGCTACTTTCACACTGTTGGTTCTATCTGTGAGCCAGTTTGCAATCCACCTAGTGATATAGCCTAATGCCAAGCTTAGTGAATTTTTCTATGATTCCTGAGTGGGGAATGGTATCAAAAGCCTTGGCCAGATGAAGGTAGGCTGTATGAACCACCTTGCCTTCATCCGCAGTTCTGGTGACTGACTCAAAGAAGTCAACCAAGTTGAGCAGACATGATTTACCCTTCACAAAACCAAACTGTGTGGGAGCCAGGGTTTTGTAGATTCCCTATATCCTTGTTTATTCGGTCCATGATGATGCGTTCCATAACTTTGCATATCAGACTCATCAGATTAATGGGGCGATAGTTCCTAGGGTCTGTAGTTGCTCCTCTTTTGTGGAGAGGGATAACTGTAGCAGTGCACCATTCAGTAGGGACAAAACCTGAGGTGAGGCTGTGATTGAACAGAGCACACAGGTGAGGTGCCAGTTCACTCTGTAGTTCATGTAGAACACAACCAGGGATATTGTCAGGTCCCATAGAAGCTGTATTCTTGGCTTTGGACAGTGCTGTTTTAACTTGTGCAGCAGTAATACTGGATGCCTGGCAATCTACCGGTATTGTGATTGGTCCTTTGGGGGGGTATAGTTGGCACTGAATATGTCAACCAGTATACTGGCAATATCTGTTGGCTCTGTATAGGAGGTACCATTGTGCAGTAGCTCAGAGCAAATCTGGGTATTGCCGTGGAGATTCTTTACATAACTATAGAAGGCCTTGTGGTTGTCTTTACTATCTGCTGCTCCTCCAAAAAAAGGAAGCCAATCTGGTGGTCCCCTGACATAAACAAACTCTACAACAGAAGAAAGAAACTGTTCCAAAAAAAGAGTAAAATCCCATGATTGGAGGAACTCCCTGGTCGCCTCAGTAAGAAGCTGAGATCCCTCATAAAATCCTCCAAAGTTAGTTACGAAAACAAAATTGCCACTGACTCTAAAGACAACCACAAAGCATTCTATAGCTATGTCAAGAATCTCAATGGCAGCACTCAGATCTGCTCTGAGTTACAGCACAATGACACTAAATATACAAAACCAACTGATATTGCCAACAAACTGGCAGATAGGTTCAGTGCTAACTTTACCCCCCTCACATCCCCTAAAGGGCCCATCTCTATACCGGAAGAATGCAAAGTTCCTGTAATCACGGCTGCACAGGTAAAAAACACACTCTCCAAAGCCAAGAACACAGCATCCATGGGACCTGACAACATCCCAGGCTGCATTCTACATGAACTACAGAATGCACTGGCACCCCAACTAAATACCATGTTCAATCATAGCCTCACCACAGGCTATGTGCCCACTGAATGGCGCACAGCGATGGGTATCCCACTCCACAAAGGGGGAGCCACCACGGATCCCAGAAACTACTGCCCCATTAGCCTGATGAGCCTCGTCTGCAAGGCTATGGAATGTATCATCATGAAACTTATAAACAATGACATTGGTAATCTCCAAACTCTGGACACCACCCAGTTCGGGTTTGTAAAAGGCAGATCATGTCTCCTAAACCTGATAGACTTCTTTGAAGTGGTCACCAAAGCCGTAGATGAGAATAAAGTGGTTCACACAGCCTATCTAGATCTCGCCAAGGCTTTCAACACCCTCTCCCACTGTGGAATTATAGATAAACTCACTAGACTATGTATAAATCCCTATGTCACAAGATGGGTTGCCAACTGGCTCACTGACCGAACCCACACTGTGAAAGTAGCAGACTCCAAATCCAACTTCATACCAGTGACAAGTGGAGTACCACAGGGTTCAGTCCTGGGTTCTCTCCTGTTTGGTATCTACTTCTCTGAAGTACAGGCTAACAAAGAAGGTCTTTGGCTAATGAAGTTCGCAGATGACTGCAAACTAGGAGCCATAATCAAAACTCCAAAAGATGTGGACATCCTACTAAAGGGTCTCACTGAGACAGATGCCTGGTGTCAAAGCCATGGCCTCAAGCTCAGTGCCAAAAAGTGCATTGTCATTCCTTTTGGTAAAAACTCTGTACCCATGATCTACTTAACACCGAAAGTGTGATAAGAGACCTTGGGACACAGGTGGACAGTAGTCTTCTTCTTTTGGCTGCTCCCATTAGGGGTCACCACAGCAGATCAACTGTTTCCATTTCTTCCTGTCCTCTGCATCTTGCTCTGTCACACCAACCACCTGCATGTCCTCTCTCACCACATCCATAAACCTTATCTTAGGCCTTCATCTTTTCCTGTTACCTGGCAGCTTCATCCTTAGCATTTTTTTCCCAATATACTCTGCATCCCTCCTCAGCAAATGTCCAAACCAACGTAATCTTGCCTCTCTGGCTTTGTCTCCAAACCTTCCAACCTGGGCTGACCCTCTAATATACTTATTCCTAATCCTGTCCATCCTCATCACACCCAGTGCAAATCTTGACATCTTCAGCTCTGCCACTTCAAGCTCTGACTCCTGCCTTTTTGTCAATGCCACTGTCTCCAACCCATATAACATAGCTGGTCTCACTACCCTCTTGTAGACCTTCTCTTTCACTATCACTGGTACTCGTCTGTCACAAATCACTCCTGACACTCTTCTCCACCCACTCCATCCTGCCTGTGCTCTCTTCTTCACGTCTCTTCCACACTTACCATTACTCTGAACTGTTGATCCCAAGTATTTAAACTCATTCACCTTCGCCACCTCTACTCCCTGCTTCCTCACCATTCCTCTATCCTCCCTCTCATTCACACATATATATTCTGTCTTGGTCCTGCTGACCTTCATTCCTCTTCCCCCTAGAGCATATCTCCACCTCTCCAGGGTCTCCTCCACCTGTTTCCTACTCTCACTACAGATCACAATGTCATCTGCAAACATCATAGTCCACGGGGACTCCTGTCTGATCTCGTCTCTCCTTTGATAATCACATCGCCACAGTGGTCAGGAAATCCTTCTACGTGGCACACCTCATCACAAAAGGTTTCTCATCCAGGACTACTGCTAGGGGTTATCATAGACAATAATCTCAAATTTGACCTACAGGTCAACAAAACCATACAGACCATCAATAAGAAGCTTGGATCACTGTATAGAAACAAGACATTTTTAACCCCACTGACTAGGACTGCAATCGCCCAATCACACCTACTCTCTACTCTTTTATATGCCTTGCCTGTACTCTCAAACCTCAACAAATCCGATCTAGGTAAACTGTCCCATAGCTACAATCATATTGCCAGATTCACCACTGGCTCCACCTATAGAACCCACCACTGCCAGAACCTTAAACAACTAGAGTGGCTAGAACTGCCCAGCTTAATTAAATTCAGTCAACTCTTAATAGTGCACAAAATTTTGTACCACCCTGAGGATAGCACCCTTACTTAAAAATATTATTAAGTGATATAGCTTCCTAAGATCCCTACGGTCAGCCGATAAACTACTGGTCCAAACCCACAAAGCTAATAACTCTGCTGGTGAATCCCTGTTTGCCAACTTCATTGGCAAAACCTGGAATTCGTTGCCGAACTATATAACCCTACAATCCACCAAATGTCTCTTCAAAAAAAACCTCAAACAGTATCTCAATGTGAATTGGCTATACCCATGTACCAACCCAGATTAAGTTATAAACTAAAAGCATATTCTGCAGTTATCATAACTTGTAACTACATCACCAAGCTCTGCTTCCAATCTGATGTCTTTTACTTTTAATTGTCTGTCCATGAGAATTGTGAGTCCCTACTAGGGAACACTACTAACCCATTGTATATAATCACTTTGTTTTTATAATTGTTTGCTAACTTGTGTAATCTATGTAAGTTTGTCTATGTGGAACTTTTCTCCCTGGGCCTCTGCTGAAAATGGACATGTATCCAGTCAGACTATCCCGGTAAAGAAATGTAAAATAAATAATAAATAAATAAAAAAGAAGTCATTGTTCCCCTCTACTCGTCACTCATTAGACCCATTATAGAGTACAATGCCCCTTTTGGTATGTACCTCACAAGACATCTACATCAACTGGAAAGGCCGCAGAAATATCTCACAAAGAGGATTACCAGCCTCAAACAGATGCCCTACGGAGACCATCTCAAAAAACTGCAGCTTTACTCCATCACATATCACCTACTCAGAGGCGATCTCTGCCTAACACACAATGCTATGTCAAACCCAAAGCTTTTGGACATGCTCCACTTAAAGAAACCCCAATCCCTCCAAGCTACATGCTCTAGGGACCTAAACCTTGTCAACACAATAAACAGAACATGCTGGAGGGATAGATTCATGTCCCAGAGACTTCCCATACTCTGGAGCAAACTACCTATCTATATCAAACAAAGCTCCGCATTAGCACTCTTCAAGAAAAATCTTGATGATTGGATGGAAGATAGGAAAATCACCCCGGGGATCACATCTGTGGCTCTGCTCGACAGTGGCACAGGAAAATAATTTTCTTGGGTGGTGAAAGCCAGGGTACTTTTTGGCTAGGCTTATATAGGCCCTAGGGCCAATAGCCTAGTGCCTATCTATGAACCTATGCTGCAATTCTGTTTTCATACCTAGCTTTAGAGGATTTGATGAGGGATCTCAACTTTCTGTTGAGGCAGATAAGGGAGTTTTCCAGTCTTGGGACTTCACCTTATTCTGCATCAGTCTCCTCCTTCTGTTGTAGAGTTTGTTTATGGCAGGGGACCACCAGATTGACTTCCTTTTTTTGGAGGAGAGTGCCTTGGTTTTATTGGGTATGGACAGATCCATGCATTTGTGTACGTATTCGTACAGTGCATTGGTGTATGATTCTGCAGTCATGCAGCTATTCTCAATTTGCATGGGTGCTGTGAAGTTAGCCACCTCTGTTTTTAAGATCCCAAAGTTAGCTTTGGAGAAGTTTTTCATGGTGGTTACCTTTGCTGGGGGGGGGGTGGGAGGGATGTAGATTTCCAAGGTGATTGGAGCCAAATAACTATTGTAATTGTTGTAATATGACAATACTGTACTAAATAGTTCTATCTCTGATATCATAGCGATGCAATTGATTAATAGTACGACAAAGTAAGATCTTCCCATCATACCTGCATGTGGCAAAGTTGTATAGACTGGATAATCATAACTGTTTATTTTCTGAAATTATATGGTCATGTGGTATGCCATGGATCTAATTCTCTCTCTCTCTCTCTCTTTTGTCTCACCCCACCCCTTTTCTCCCAATTTTTTTTCTTTTTTGGGGGTAGGATATTTTATATGGCTTAAAAATGTTCTGTTGTCACACTTCTGCTTACAAAACCAGACATGCAGCACAGAGAGGTAGAAGTGAAGAAGCAGGCAGCCATGGTTTTCTCCCAGTACCTTTCTGCAAATTCCTCTAGTCTTTCCCCTGTGTCCACCCCTCTACTTGCCCTCCTTTCACCACCTTCCCATTTTTCACATGTTTAGTCTGGTCAAATAATAGAATCATGCAAAACACACATGACCAGAAATGCCCTATAAGAAAGCCTTTACTTTTTCTCTCAGCATCTGTGTGAGTGTTGACATTGTGCACCAATGCTGAGTGGTGGTGAATGGCTGTTCATGTTCTATGGCAAAACCTAGTTAGTTGTTGCCATCACCAGCAGTGCTCCAGTTATCCTCTTGCAAAGATGCTTAAACAAGCTGTGCTATCAGAATATGGAGTAAAGGCAGAGTACAGGAAATCACTGGAAACAGTTACTGTAACAGTAACAGTTATTTAACTATTGGACAAAGCCAAGTGCAACATCCTCTGGGGAGTGTTGACCTTAATCAGTTGTCTGAAGGTTCATGTTTGACCATAGCATAAGTGTTCAGTTCCAGATGGATGTCACATTATTTTGTACTGTAATGTTGTACTTCTATGGTATGTTTCATGACACATATCTTACTTTTTATCCAGATAAGCATTTGTCAACACATCCATGAGCCTAAGGAAGATTTAATAAATCACCCTTATTCTACATGACAGATGAATACTGAGGACACACCAAAAAGATGTGTATTAATGACCAGTAACACCACCATTTCATAGGAGTCTGTATATTTGTCTCTATCTTCACCCCTTCTGTCTTATCCCTTTGTACTGTTGACTACTCATTAGGTTGATGGGTGTAAATGTCCTGTTATGGCATTTTCAGACTACCATTACTTTGCAGAGGAATAATACCTACATCTTCCATTTACGTTACCACTGTCCTTTCATAGATGTGATTTTTGACATATTAGAAGTATTATTTCCTTGTTGGGTTATAAAGGTAATGATAAAGTCTCCAAACTTAATTTTTCCACTTGACAATGGTTCGAAGCCAGCATTAGGTGAAATTCTGGCTGACCATTTTTAAAAGTGTCTTTCCTGAGAAAGAGCTACCTATGTATCTGACTAAACCCTATATGTTTGATTAGTTGTAGTGCTCAGCATTTGTGTGAGGTCTGGCAAACTGCATATGTACTATGTGATGCTACATGCCATTACAGCTTTTATTGCAATATGCGGTTGAGTGTTTGCCTTACACCACATTGTACACACAGTTAACTTGTGATTTCCGCTGAAGCACGTCTCATATGTAGTGGCTATAAAAAATATTTCAGTAGGTATTACTCACACGATTTGGCCAGGCAACATATTTAAAATAGTCATTCCTAGATATTCTTAATGTCATGATTAAAAGTTGCCATAATAATCACATTCTGACATGATTTGTAAAATGATCTGCTTACTGGAGTCGAAACCTGCTTAACTCTTGCTTTTTTCATTTAGTTTAGTGACTGTACACCTCATGCCACTGAGAAAGCTAAGTTGTTAGGCGTATTCTCTCTGCTACTGTCCAGAGTTCTGACTGCCATGCATTGCCACTGAGCCTCTTTGCACTACAGAAGTCAAAGCAAATTAAAGTCTTTCATTTTTACCTTCAGCAGAGAACAGTTTGCTCAGCCTAATTTTGTGCAAATGGGGAAGGCAAGCAGAACACTTCATTTTTGAAGTCAGCTTTGGCGCTAACATGGAAATGTATAATACAGTATGCAGAGCACCACTGAGCACCACTAAACACCGGTACTTCACAGTCCTATTTCAACACATCAAAGTATAATCACGCATGCACTAACACTTGCCAACATCCATGCAAATAAGTTTCTCAGCACTGCACTTTAGGAAGAGATTTGGATCAAAACTAAGTATTGCTATTGGATTATATTACTTCATTACATGGAAATTGTTTAAAGTATTTCTCAGAAGTCCAGGCAAACTTGGACAGCCTGTGGCTGACCAAGTTCACTGACAAGTGAAAATTGGGAGCAATCATGAGTCCTGCAATGATTTTAATATACTGCAGACAGGGTTAACACAGACAAATGATTGGTGCCAAAGCCACGGATTAAAGCTAAAAAAAAAAAAAAAAAAAAAGCTGACATCTCTGCTAATTACATTATAGACATATATATATATACATTATCCCTCTAAGTGTAGACCCAGTGGTACGTGATCTGGGTACTCAGGATGATATTACTCTGAACTTTGACCACTATGTATCCACAGTAGTAACTAAATCCTTCTATGTAGCCCATTGTATAAGTAAAGGCATCACATCTAGATCTAAGGATGTTATAATTCCATTATACCCGGCCCCCATCAGACCAGTAATTGAATACAATGCTCCCTTTTGCATGTACCTCACCAGACACTTGCAAAAATTGGACAGACCACAGAGGTTTCTTATCAAGAAATTACAGGATACACAAAACAAGTCTTGTGTGGAAAGACTGAAAGCTCTGTCACTGTATTCTGTCTCCTAAGGGTTGCTAAGGGGTGACCTGTTCTTGGCTTACAGGGCAGTCTCTGGTCTAGCCCTGATGAAAATGCTACACATTCATATATCAAACTGCATGAGGGTCACTCACTGCAGGGATTTTAACCTAGCCTCTGATATGAACAGGTCACACTGGAGAGACAGATACATCTCCCAGAGACTACCACTTCTCTGTCACAAGCATCCAATTCACATGAAATGGAGCCCCTCACCAACCCTCTTCAAATGCCACCTAGGTCAATGGATGGGTGACTGCAAATTCACTCCTGGGGTGGTACCCATGTCCTTCCTGGAGAGAGGAAGTTGGTATTAAGTATCATCGACCTTTACCTCTGCAAACTTCACTCACCTAACTACCGACAATTGGGGCAACTCTGGATACATACTGGGGGCTTGTAAGGGCTCTATGGCTGTTAGCCTAGTAACCTTCTATGAACCTATGTACTCATATGAAATGCAGTGAATTGTGTGGTTAACTGACCACTTCATTCTGGATAGTTTGGTCTGCACTGCAGCACTGACACTTACAAATAATATACAACCACATACAGCCTTGAACCACATAAATCATCATTTTTTATGCTTCCTGCATTGTAACATAAGTATTGCTTGCTATTGACAGTTCACATTGCTAATATCAGTACCATTCATTAAAGTTTAAATGCCATCATCATAATCTGATGCTCCACGAATGAGTCATTGTCTGTCCTGTGTTTCACAGGTATGTGTGTCTCATATACACAAGACAGGGAGAAACATGTCACTCTCAGTTCTGCGGTATACATTAATGACAGCATAGCTGACACAGGTCAGCAGTATGTATGTATGTATGTATGTATGTATTAATCCTAACATTCCACTTATTCTGCCATATCAACAAGTATGGATTTGCACAAAACATTCAACATCACAATATCTTTTCTGACACATAATGAGAAGCTAATCCTATCTACACTGCACTGTCACAGTGTAAAAGTCAGATGTCTGCAGTGGCACTTGAGTTAAATACTGTGCCCTCTAGAATTCATAAATAGGTTGGAGGTTCTAATCTCTCAGCAGTCCCCATGTGTGTGGATGTGTATGATGTTGTGTAAATATGATATTAAGTACCGATGACCTTAATAAAGCATTAGCCTGGAATTAATTTTACACTGCAGGGTATGTCCACATCAATGTCAGACCCATCTCCTAACATCATCTTCTATGCAACACCACACTGATGTTATCCTCTAGCTGGCGAAGTCTTACACTGTAAAAGTCAGAGTTCTGCAGTGGTGCTTGACTTAAGTACTGTGCCCTTTAGATTGTGTAGCTAGATATATAGAGGGTTCTAGTCTCATGGTAGTCAACTTTGTGTGTTTGTATGAAGTTGTATACGTATGACATTGACTATTGCTGGCCTCAATAAAATAGTAGCCTGAAGTAAATTTTACACTGCATGGTGAGTCCACATCAGTGTCTGACCCTTCTCTTAGCATCATCTTTTCAGCAATGCCCTCTGCAAAGTGCATACTCACACTACTGAACTCAGACTTATGTGGTGGTGCTTGCTTTAAGGACTGTGTCATCTAGATTGCATAGCTAGATGGGTAGGGAGGTTTTAGCTTCATGGCAGTCAATGTGTGTGTGTGTGTGTGCGTGCGTGTGCGTGTGTGTTTGTGTGTGTGTGCGTGTGTGTGCGTGTGTGTGCGTGTGTGTGCGTGTGTGTGTATATATGTATGGAGTTGTGCAAATATGACATTTATGACTGCTGGCCTCAATAAAATAGTAGCCTGAAATTAATTTTACACTGCAGGGTGAATCCAAAATAGTGTTAAACCCTTCTCCCAACTTCACCTTCTCTGTAATACAAAGCTGATGTCATCCTCTATGAACAGTACTCTCACAGTATTGAATTCTGACATCTGTGGTGATGCTTTAAGTACTGTGCCCTCTAGATTGCATAGCTAGATAAGTAGAGGGTTATAATCTCTCAGCAGTTGATGTGTGTGTATGGAGTTGTGTAAATATAACCTTAAGTACTGATGCCCTCAATAAACCAGTAGTTAAGAATTAATTTTACACTGCAGGGTGAGTCCACATCAGTATCAGGACTTCTCCCAACTTCATCCTCTCTGCTACACAAATCTAATGCTGGTATATATAATTAGGGGGGGGGTTGATGAATTAATATAGAGTTTGAAAACAGCAATGAGACTTTCCTGACTGTGTCTGTGTGAATGTAAGTGGATGCAGGAGTGTGTTACATCTGTTAGTATTGACGGCATTTAGATGCCTACATAGCTGTAGAAGTAATTTTTGCATGAGCTCACGCACGTACTCGTGCTCGCGCACACACACACACACACACACACACACACACACACACACACACACACACACACACACACACACACATATATCTCCTTTGCCTGACACAGCTGGTGCCATCCTTTCAAAGGTGCTGTGTGGCTCACATGGGATCAGACTTATTTTGTGGTGCATGTGCATAATACAGTTGTGTGTAAATTGTGTCAGTTGATAGGTAGAGAGTTTGAATACAGAAATCATTGTCATCTGTTATTCTTTATTTCTTTCTGTTACTGTGTAGAATATACCGCCAATACATATATAAGGTATATTTATGCAGTGTGCTTGTACTGTGTACCCACTTTTTAGTGGATACATGAACGTAATACACAGCGGTGATATCTTCCATTGAAATGTACATTGTCACAGTCATCAAATGGATCCATAGTTATGGCTTGTATTTCAACAAACTGTCATAAGCCTGTAATGTTAGACATATAGTTCAAATCCCTATGCCACTGCTTACCATCACTGTACATGTTGTTAACAGTGTTGTCACCCACATGTGCTATGTTCATGTGTAGATGTTGTTTCCTGTTGCAAGTGCTTATACTACATTTCCTTTTGAAAGGCTGCATTGAAGACTAATGCTGTCATTTGAATAGACTGTCATTCCATCACAGTTGTAGTGAAGCACCTCATCAGGACTGGGGACGTGAGATGATGTAATCTATGTTGTTACCAAAGCAATGCATGTGTTCCAATAAAGGATTATATCTACATTGGATATAAGTTTTGTTTTACTATCACAGTGACAAAATCAGGGGACTACAGGTTTATTTGGGTATACCTAACATCAGGCAATGTTGTTTGACACAGACCAAGATTCATATATTCCATTTATTTTATTTCTCTTACTATAGTTACGACTTTCTAGTATGGCTGGTTTAGACTTTGATTTTCATTTTCTAGTAATTGCTTTTTCAGCAGCCATCAAAATTAAACGCAGCATGTCCTTACTATGTATAGGCAATTCCTATTCTGTATCATAGCTCAAAAAAAATTTCCTTAGCTACATCAATTTGCTCATCCAGTATTTCTGACAGAGTAGGTCTAAAGTTAATTTTTATAGCCTGCCAGCTCATTACACTCCCAACAATACGTTCCCAATTACCTCTTTCTTCCCCATTGCAACTTCATCGTTTGCAATCTACCTGAGGAAAAATTCTGCTTGGGGTATAAAATACCTATGCAAACACTTCCAAGCAAAGATCCTAAATCTTCTAGACTTTGTTGCATATTCGACAGCCATACATATATCCTCCCATTGTTTCTTTGTGAATTGCTTATTCAGTCTCTCTTCCCAATCTTTTCTAACCTCCTTTGATTGATTCCTTTAGTTATCATGCAATATTTTATATGCCCCACTAATCCTCCATTTTTTAACAGCAACTTCTTCTCTAGATTCTACACAAAAACTCCACCTGTGCTGGTCTTTCACTTAGGATCCCCCTTTTTCCTTTCTCTTTGCCTATACTCTGTTATCAATCGTAGATAGGGAAGGTGGTATCTAGTCCGCAGTCCAAATGAATTTTTAGCCTCTTCCCATTCTATTACCTTTTCATCAATAATTATTTGGTCCTGATACCTTGGTTCCTTTGCCATTTTTCCCAATAAATTCCACCTTATCTCGCCTGTTCTCTGTACTCCTAATTGCAGTCATTCCTATTGGTAAAATCTCCTTTCTCCATTCCAATTTACTATTGCTGGCCTCAATAAAATAGTAGCCTGAAGTAAATGTTACAGTACATGGTGAGTCCACATCAATGTCTGACCCTTCTCCTAACAGCATCTTTTTAGCAATGCAACTCTGATGTCATCCTCTGCAAAGGAAGAATAACAATAGCCAAACAGAATATTATATTTATAAAGGAACAGAAAGTATTATAAGAACTAAGCCAACAATAGAATAGAGAAAGGAGAAAAATGCCAGACGCTCCCTATTTCTTGTGCCTCCCCTCTTTCATCATCATCCCTTTCCACTTTGAATTGTAGGTTTCTATGCTATGTATAGGAGCTTTAACTGTGTAGCTCTGAAATACCCCATTCAAATCAGACAAACTCAAACCACCTTGTTCTATTGAAAGGATCAATTTACAGTTTCTTGACTGTTGCCCTCTTCCCCTCCCAATTAAAATCCTTCAACTCTTTATTAATTGCTGTCCACAACTTCTCCTGTGGTTGATAAAGATATGCCTGACCTGTGTATAAAACTAAAAGGACTACAAATAATTTCACTGCTTGTATCTTGCAATCCATATCCATAAAAGTTTTTGTATTATCTTTTGCGTAATCGCTTCCCACATAACATCAGCTGTAGTAACAGAATCATTTTTAATCCATATTCCCAAGTACTTCATTTTATCATGCTCCCATAAATATGGGTATTACTGAACCAGTTCATGTGTAGAGAGATCATTTATATCTATTACCTTTGTTTTATCGTCATTAATTTTGTAACCTGAAAAGACTTGAAACTGTCTCAGAATGTTCCACAACATCGAAATGTCCTTTTCTGGTTTTATCAGGTACAAAATAATAATATCTGCAAACAAAGCCAACTTTTCTTAATTATCATACCACTTATACCCTTGAAATTCGGGTCTATATTAGAACATCGAAGTTTCAAAACTTTGAATGTTCTAATATCGAACCCTATTCAGCGAAAGCTGAAAACATCGAACATACAGAACAGTGATTTTTTCCTAGGGAAAAAATTTGCTATTCCAAAACACATACACACAACACAAGCACACCAAACAAACAGCAATCCACACACATACACCTAAAATCTTACACCTGACCCTACATTAAACTATATACACACCAACTATCCACTTACCTTAACCCAATCCCTAACCCTAAGGTCTGTCACTATCACACAGTCACCTCACCCGCACCCTAACCCTAACTCACCTACCCCACCCTAACACTCACATCCACACAATCGCACACTTACCTGACCCGTGCCCTAACCCTAACTCACCTAACCCGCCCTAACCCTCACGTCCACACAATCGCACACATACCTAACCCGTGCCCTAACCCTAGCTCACCTAACCCGCCCTAACCCTCACATCCACACAACTGCACACATACCTAACCTTCACCCCAACACTGACTTCCCTAACCCACACTCAATCGCACACTTACCTGAACCTGACCCGTAACTTTCCACCACAGTGCTGAAAATACTGAAGCAACAGAAACGTTCAACCAAATTCTTTCCCTAGGAAAAAATTTGGTTTTCTGTTGCTTCGATATTTTCAGCTTTTACTGAATAGGGTTCGATATTAGAACATTCGAAGTTATGAAACTTTGATGTTCTAAAATAGACCCTTGAAATTCTGAGTCACTTATTTTTTTTTCTAATGGTTCTAAATATAAAGCAGATAACAAAAGGGGAAAGAGGACACCCCTGCTTGGTTCTACTGCTCAAACAAAACTTATCAGAGAGGACCCCCCCCCATTTTAATTTTCATCTCTGATCCCTCATAAATCCTCCTCATCAACGTTATTATTTTATCAGGGAATGCAAATGCTTTCATTGCTCTATTCAGAAACTCTTAGCATATTCTGTCAAATGCTTTCTCTGCATCAAGTCTCAACAACAACAGTGGTGTTTTCTTACATTTTGCTTCCCTCTGGATCATCATTCTTCTATTAATATTGTCAAATGGTTGTCTCCTCTATATAAAACCACACTGATCCATAGCTATCGGTTTTGGCATCACCTTTGCCATTCTTTTAGCCATTATAGATATAAACACTTTATAATCATGGTTTAGAATCAAAATTGGCATATATGAAGCTGGATTGGATGGGTCTATCTTTAGGTATTACATCCACCACAAATTTTCTTCCAGGATGTTGGTTCTTCTTCTCCTTTTAAAATGCTGTTAAACAAAACCTTCCAGATGTTTATCACTTTCTTCCCTCTTAGCTTCCAAACTTCTATAGGAATACCAGCAATTCCTGGAGACTTTCCTGTAGATTGGTTATACGTCACCATTTTTATCTCATCTTCTCCTATCCTAACTGGTAGTAATTGAGCCTCATCTGCCTCTAATCTTGGCATATTTATTTTTTCCCTAAATGTGTCCACATGTGCTTTTTCTTGATTTCCATATTTCTCTTGCTTTATACAGATTTTCATTAAATTTCTGAAATATTTCTAATACCTGTACAGGATTTCTGGTCATTTTCTTTGTTATAGGCTCTCTAAACTTGGCAACAACCCTTTCTACTTTCTGTTGTCTGAGCTGCTGTGCTAAAACTTTTTTTGCTTTGGAGTTATTATCAAAGACAATTGCTTAAAACCAATCTTTCTAAATTCATGCATATTATTGAGGTAATCCCTTATTTTCTGTTTAGCACTCTGCAGTTGCACCTCTTCTTCTTCTGTGCGATTCCCCCATTCTGCAATACTTTAACTTTTGTCAGTCCCTCTAAATAATTATTGTAATTCTTAATCTTATCTCTTTCTTTTATTACTACCCTATTTTTAAGCACCACTTTCATTTTTTCCCACTTCCTAACTGTATTTTCTGAAAATAAATTCTATCGTCCTTAATAGCTCCTTATTAATTTCCACTACTCATTCCTTAAATTCCTCTCTGTTTAACAGTTAGACGAGGAAGAGCCAGTGTCTCATTTTTATTTCATTATCCTGCATTACTATTTTAGTTGTTATTGGTGTATGATCTGAAATAGTTATTGGATGTGTATCAAATAGTTCAATTAAATGCACATGTTTTTGTGAAATACAAATTCTGTCTAGCCTAGTCCAGTTTTTGTAGCTTGGGGAATAATAAGTAATAGAAGAATATGTCAATGTAAATTTCAGAAAAGTACTTGGATTATGCAGGCATTCTACAAATTCAAGCAATTGTTGTGTAGAAACTCCCCACAAGAAAAAGTACTAAGTTTTTTAAAATTAGAAACATATGTCTGGTTAGGAAAAATGCATTTTAACATTACATTTCTGGCAAAAAGTTTTAAATCAAGTGTTACATCAGTAATGTCTGAGTGAGTTGCTCGAATAAAAGACAAACCTTTGCCAAGTATTGCATGTTGGTGTTCATTTAAGTGAAAAGAAGAAATGTGAACTAAAGTCCCAGTGTTTTGTTGCTTGCCTGAATGCCTCTTCCAAGTGCACAGGTGGAGTCAGAAAACTGGTAAAGAAGGTGATAAGGGTGTTGGTAGTGATCCAAAATATTTGCTTTTAACATCATGTATTTCATTAAAACTGATCCAAGAAAATAATGTTTTTATATTTGAGGAGAATTTTTATTTACAAAAAGTTGGTGTGGTGATGGGCACAGTCTGTGCCAATAGATATGTCAACATGGTCTTAGCATTTTGGGAAATGGATATGGTTTTGAAAGACAATAGGTTTTAGATTCCATTAAATTCTACAGACATTTTGTGGATGATGTCTTTTTGATATGGGGAGGTTCTACACAATAATTGCTTGAATTTTTAGAATACTTGCATAATACAAGTACATTTCTAAAATTTCCATTGAGATATCCTTCTAATACCGTTGATTTTTTTTAGACACTACCATCAGTAAAATGGCTGATGGTCATATTATGACCACTGTGTACAACAAACCATGTAAGAAGAATAGTTTACTACACATATCTAGTATGCATCCACAACATATTTATAAGACTGTTGCTAAAAAAAAAACAGTATTGTGTTTTTATTGCCCCTATCAGCTTGTCTCCATAGAAATATGAGAATTGGATACACAGTTGCCTTTAGCTACAAGCTTCTCATGTTGCACCATGAACATTTATTTGCTAAAGGAAAACTTTTCATATATTCAATGATCTTTTATTTACTTGTTTCCCCTTAAAGCTCGTTATTAGGTAAATCCAATGGCCCAGCCATTCCCTATGCAACAGTAAAAAGCATATCAGTTTTACTTAAAACATGCTCTTTTCACCAGGCTTTCTTCTATTTTTACATTGCAATGCTTACATTTCTTAAAACTGAACAAGAAGAAAGAAAGAAGGAAAAAAAAATAGCACTTGATTACTTTAGTATCCCTATTACAAAAATAACTGTAAAAGCTTTACTTTATGTCATTCAGTATATATCATATTTTATAAAAATACTGTTAAGAACAAAAACTGTTTTACTTACAGTTGCCTCTTTCCTTCCTCTTCTGTTCTCGTTAATGTTCTCTCAAACATTAATGACATGAAGTAAGGGATACACTTTGGAGTCTCTTACAAGTTTTACAAATTAAGAACGTCCAATATTTCCATGTTGCCTTGTTCTACCATATTTGACAAATATGATTGATGCTTTGTAATCTCACATTTATTCATTAATTTCTGAGTTGCTGGTTTTCTTCCAGTTGATCTCCCAACTCCAGTCACTTGTTCATTTCCAGTGTACACCTAGTTCTTCTAGTCAACTCCTATGCTTTTTTTCAAGCAATTTCCTTTGGAACATTGAGATAGATTTCACTGGCATAGTCTCTCTATGAGCTTTATTATTAGAAGAATAAGAAGCAGAATTCCCTTCTGTTTGATAGCTCACTTTTTGTTGAATAAACTTTTGTAGTTCCTCCTTAGCATGTTCTGCATCAAAAAATGACTTTGGCCCTCCAGGAAAAAAATATTCTGAAGATAGCTGGATTCAGCAGCTTGAGTCTTACTCTTGCTTCTGAACATTCCCTGATTGCTGTAATAAATTTACTCCTCTTCTGCCTGGTGTACAGTGAGTAAGTATTTTCTATAAAGACCCTACTGTCTCCAACTTTTAGTATTTTGTCCTTCTGCCACAGTTTTGTCAGAACCAACTCTTTCTGCTGGTAGAATTACATCTTTACCATTAGAGGTCTTGACTGCTTTCTCATAGACAGGTTTGGAGCATGCACACAATGTGCCCTTTCAAGTAACAAAACCTGCTGTAGAATACCAGTCCAGTTGCTTATTTGAGCTTACATAAACTTAATACAGTCTGTTCCTTCTAATTTCTCTGGTATAACAAAAAAATCTCAGCTTTTCCCTGTGTGCTCTGTCCTCTAATTTTATCATTTTTGAAATATCTCTTCTTGAGCAGTTTCATATTCAGCCAGCCTTTTCTTCATTTCAACCTCTGATTTTTTAGTTTTATCAGCTTATCTGAATATCTGTTTAAAGCTACCTCTATTTTTTCCAGCCTTTTGTTATTTGAGTTGACATACTGCTTCAGTGTTTCATTTATTTTAATCAGCTTTGAGCAGATTTGACTTATTTTCTTTCTTTTAGATAACTTGAAGTCAGGCCCTGCACCAAAGCTGGAGCTTGAACTGCTTTTTGATGGACAGATACAGGATTCTTCCCAGCCAGTAATTTCTCCTCACCTTTTGTGATTCATTTATTTTTTTTTTCAGGTTCTATAAATTTCATCTTTGCTGATGCCCAGCCAGTGGACTTACTAGACAGTAGCTGAAATTTACCCAAACATATAAATTCACTGGCTCTCTTTTCTGAGTTTCTGTTTTTACACTGGGAGAGCTGAAATTAAGTTGTTACTCAGTGTGCAGCTATTTTGGAAGTCCATGTTGTTTTACTGTTTTATGGTTCTTTTTATTAGTATGCATAGCAGCCTAGTCCAGTTAACTAGTTGCTCTAAAATTAAGAGCTAAAAACAATGATGTTGCAATCAGTATTGTAATTAGTACAGATAGGACTGAGCAGTGTCAGACAACTGATTCACCTTTAAATTTTAATGCCAGTAGCAGGCAAAAAGAGCAGTCCATAAATGAAAAGATTGGCAACTTTTATATAACACATTTACTAAATGAACATTATGCATATGCACTTTCTTTAAATGTTCACAAACTGGGAAAGCCAACAACACAAGAACTGAAGATGGTGAGTGAAAGGAAAACTGCTCTTACAACTGGTAAAACCTCACGATAGTTTATTGAACAATAGGTTACTAGAATTTATGGAGTACCTAAACAAGACAGTCGAATTCTTGAAATTCACTTATGAATACAGTTACCATGAAATATCATTTTTGGACGTAGCATTGAGTCATAACAATCAAGGGTTCATCTCTAGGGTGCATAGGAAACCCACTTTTTCCAATGATTATGTCCATTATAGTAGTAACCATCCCCCCCATGTATTTCAGAATGTCATAAAAGGCCAATGTGTACGCGTAGCAAGAATGTCTTCTAACAAAATAATCTTGGAAAAGGAGCTTAATACCATCAAAGAAATGTTTTTGAGTAGAGCTTACCCTGAAAAGATGGTCTTGGAGGTCATCAGTTATGTGTACAATGAATGGGGTAATAAATATCCACCCCTATTAGGTGCGTATCAGATGGACAAAAAAGTAGGAATTTGTAGTGAAACATCAGGAAGAGTTTGTGTCCTTATGTACACCCCGACCACACATATTATAAAGGAAATATTGGAAAGGCATTGGTCAACACTTAGAGTATTGGACAAGGAAGAGCTATTGGGTAGTAAACCAAGATGTGTATATAAAACTGCCCCAAATATAAAAAGGCTATTAGAAAAAGCCGATAATAAGGCAGAAAGATCAAAGCATGGATCACATAAGGGTACAGTTAAATGCGGAACTGCAAACAGTGTAAATACATTAATTCTAACATGACTATTCAACTTAATGATTTGTGTCATACTACTATAAAAAGCAAATGTGGTAACTGTAGAACAAAACATGTGGTCTATCTGGCAGTCTGTAAACTATGCAACGCCCATTACATAGGCAAGACAGAGAGACAGCTGAACAGACGCATTTACTGAACATGCGTACAAAATAGGGAAACAAGATACCAAAATGCATTGTACAGACACATCTTGGATAAAGGTGAGGAACATGGTTTTGTTTTCCATTGTAGAACAGATAGATGTTCGCCCATTTGGGGTGACTGGAAAATGAAATTAGCCGCTATGAAGTAAATGGCAAATCCTAACGGATTCCACGAGACCACCTGGTCTCAATGATTTTATAAGTATAAAACCTTTTTAGCTTTAGAGTAAATTTCAACTCTTAGGTTTGTTACTGGGTTTTTAACTTTATCACACAAGTGAAGTGCATATATTTATATATATTATTATTATTATTTTTATTAGATTTTTATTAGATAGTTATACGGATATTTACAGTTACACCAAGAGGTTTTACCCAATCGTATATATTACTGCATATATTACTATTGTATATATTATTATATTACATGTGTATTTGAAAGTCACATCTTGATTTAAGGTTGGTTTACTTACAGTGTATTATAGTAAATGTGTAATATGGCTTTAAACTTTTTGGCGGGATTTTAATTAGTTAAACATCAATTAAGGTGATTTAGGATGTGTATAAATACTTTGGGATGATATGTGTTGTTTGTTCTGATGAAGACTGATCACCAGTCGAAAGCGCTTAACCAGTCGTGTGGAATTGTTCAATAAACTATCGTGAGGTTTTACCAGTTGTAAGAGCAGTTTTCCTTTCACTCACCACTTTCTTTAAATGCTTCACAATTTTTGTGCACACATTTCATTGGCAGTGAGTGGTATACCTTTGTTGCCTTTCTTCCTGAATTAACTGGAGGTTTAACTTTCACTTACCTTTTATGCAACAAAGCAGGAACTTAATTAAATGAGACACTTTTCAAAAAATAAAATTCCAATAGTACACACTATTTATCACAAGGTTATTTAAGTAAAGGGTTTGCGTGTCTTAAAGTAGTAAGATCTGAAAAGTCTGCCCAGTTCTGGCAGGCAGTAAATAGAGGTAACAGTACTTATAATTACACAGTTGCAGTACAGACTAAGGCTACAGATGGCACCATGGTGACTCATTTCGTCCTAGAGGGACTGGATGATACAGTTCAAAATAATATACAGACCATCTATGGTGTTTTTTTTATTATTCCTTTAGCACAGAAGTGAGGGAATGATATATATGCACTTAAAGGATTACTATATAAGTGGTAGTAAAGTTTTCACTGAATTGCCATGGTTCATGTTGAATAAGTTATATTGTGCCAGCCATCAAACACCTGTCTGATTTACCCAAGGGTAGAGTAAGAAATCTCAGAATGACAAAAAGTCTACGTCTTTCTGAGATTGTTAACTTGTTTGTGGCAGTTGATACTTCTGGTATTCAGACAAACTTATATATTATTAAGTTGGAAGGAATAGATCTAGGTGTTGGAGTCTTAAAAGGATCCAGTCTTTTTCCTTTCTGGTGTACAAAAAAAGTATCTAAACTCCTTAAAGCTTTATCTGGTATTAACTATGAATCTCTTGAAATGACATTGTCAAGGACTGCAGTATTTCACAATAGAATGGTTTTAGATGTCCTGCTTGTAGCAAAGAGGGGATTATGCACAGCCATGGGGACAGAGTGTGGCTCATATATACCTGTTAAAAGCAAGTCCATCAAAAGTCACATAGAGACCATGGCTCAAGTAATAAACAAAAACAAAACCAGAGTATTCAGATTCTTTTTAAACTTTTGAACATATTTATTAAATTCCATTTTAGACAGTGACATAGATATGAATACATTAATAGAAGAGAAGAGAAACCATAGTAACATTTTCATGCAGTATACATACAGTATACATCTGAGCTTTAGGGACTGTAAGCTTTTGCTTACATGGGGTTGATTATTCATCATTTGCTTTTTTAAGCATTCAATGATATAATATAGACCCCCATTTTAACAGCAGCTTCTGCCCTAGCCTCAATAAAAAAAAAAAAACTCTTCTAGAGTTGGTCTTTCACCTGGCACTTACCTATCCCTCTTTCTTTGCCTATGCACTATCAGTCCTTGGTATGGAAGGCAGTCTCTAGCCATTAGTCAAAGCTTCTGATTTGCCTCATTCCACTCTATTACCTCTCTCTTTGTTGTTGTTTGCGTCCAATGCAATGGTTCCTTTGCTAATTTTCTTCAGTAAATTCCAGTTCCCTCTTGCCTATTTTCTATACATGTGCTTGCAGTAATCCCTCTCAGTAAAATCTCTGTTCTCCATTCCATTGTTGGCTTAGAATACTTTCTGCTACTTTATAAATATTATACTTTATATGGCTGTTGTTATGTTTCTTATGGACCCACATCCAAAATTCTACTTTCTCCTTATTTCTCTAACTCCTTCCCTATTTCATCATTATCCTGTTTCACTTTGATTTATAACCTTCTGCTTGTCTTATGTATATGAGCCTTAACTGTGTAGCTCTAAAGTATCTCTTTAAATCGGGTAACCCTAAACCACCTTGTTGGGAAAATCAACTTATCCCACTTAACTCTTGCCCTCCCCTCCAAAATAAATTCTTTCAACTCTTTATTATTTTTTTTTCAACTTCTGCTCTGGTTGAAAAATATATATATTCCTGACCTATACATAGAACTAAAGGGACTAAAAACATTTTCACTGCTTACATCTTACTATTCATATCCACGATCAAGCACTTCTTTTTTCTCACTTTTTGTGTTATCATTTGTTTAGTCTCTTCCTAGAGATACTCAGCTGCCATAACATAATTCTTTTTATAGATTCATAGGCTCATAGGAAATTACTAGGCTAATGGCTTAAGAGCCCTTACAAGCCTAGCCATTATTAATTGAATTTTACCCGATTTTCGATCCCTAAGGGCTACAGGATGGCTTAGGTTTGTGCCTAAGCCCTGAGTATTTTACAGACTACCCCTGTCCATAAGGGACATGGACACCACCCCTGGAGTGAATTTATGATTCCTCATACAGTGATCCAAATTATGTTTGAAAAGGGCAGTGAAGGGCTCTACGTAGCATGAATAAGAAGCCTGTTCCAGAGAAGGGGTAATCTCTGAGACACATAATTGTCTCTTGAGCATGTTTTGTTCATGTCTCAGACCAAGTATAGATCCCTAGATTGTGTGAGTCTTGTGGAGTTTGTCATATGAATTTATAACAGTTCCATCAGGGCTGGATTTGTTGCCTTGTAGATTAGCCATCGATCACCCACTTAATAGTTGGTAGGATACAGAGTAAAGGGATAGAGCTTTTAGTTGATCCACATATGACATGCTGTTTACACCCTGGATTTTTTTGTAAGGAACTTCTGAGGGCACTCCAGCTGTTGCCAGTGCCTGATGAAGTACATACCAAAAGGTATGTTATAAATGGGACTATCACTTTCTTGGATCTGGATGCTCTGCCTTTACTTATAAGCTGTGCTACATAGAAGGACTTCTTCACCACTGTGGACACATGGTGGTCAAAGTTCAGGCTACTATCTATCTGTGTACCTAGTTGAGGGATAGACCATTAATGTTGTAATTTGCAGGGGTATTTGACTTCCCAATGGGTAAATTATGCATTTTTTTTGCTTTAGTGTTAGGTCATGGCTCTGGCACCAATCATTTATCTAAATCAGACTCTTCTGAAACATGTCTACAAACTTAAGTCAGCCAAAGGCCATGAATATTAACCTTGACTTCAGAGAAGTATATTCCAAACAGGAGAGGTCCCAGCACTGAGCCCTGTGGCACACCACTAGTAACTATCCTCTTGTTGGATTTGGATTCCCTCACTCTAACAACGTGCCCTTTCCATGACCCATTTGCTATCCATCTGGTGACGTAGGGATTTATGCTCAGTTTTGTGAGTTTATCTATAATACCTGAGTGGGGAATTGTGTTAAATGCCTTAGCCAGGTCAAGGTAAGCAGTATGCACTGTTTTACCCTCATCCATGGCCCTAGTGACTTTCTTAAAGAAGTTCACCAGATTGAGCAGGCATAACCTGTCCTTGACAAAACTGAACTGGGTTGGGTCCAGTGTTTGGAAGATTTCTGTGTCATTATTTATCAGGTCCATTAGTATTCTTTCCATGGCCTTGCATATAAGACTTGTCAAATGTATGGGTCTGTAATTTCCTGAGTCTGCTGATGGTCCCCCTTTATATAGATAGATAAATGTTGCTGTTCTCCACCCCACAGGGGCAAAGCCTATCTGGAGGTTTTGTTTAAATAGAGATCCTAGTAAGCCTGATAGGTCCTGTTTCATGCTATTTAAAAGGCATCCTGAGATTTTGTTGGGATCCATCAAAGTTGTGTTTTTAGCTTTATAGATTACAGAGGTGATATGTTTTTTGGTGATAACTGGTAGACCAATGTTGGAAGATATTTCTTGGGTGGGGGGGGTGTAACTGGATGTGATGGAAGGGTGAAATTTGAGCTGAATTTATTGGCCAGCAGATTTTTTATATCTTCTCGCTGAGTAAAGGTGATGCTGTCTATAGCTAATTCTGCACATTGTTGGGTGCTGCTCTTAAGATTGTGGACATAACTGAAAATGCCTTAAGGTTATCCTTAGCTTAGGAGGCTATTTTTGCCTCGAAATTTGCTTTCAAAGACTTGACTAGTCTTCTGATTTGCTTGTTTAGGCTAAAGAGGGAGTTTTTGCTCTGTTGTGCACATTATCTTGTACTTCTAGACAGTTTTTTCTTTCTTTTATTGTACAACCTATTTATATCAGGGGTCCTCCATGGTGGCTTGCTTTTGCAGTTTGCCCTAGACTTATTTTGGTCTGGTACTGCTGTTTATATGCAGTTGTTTACATGGTCATACAAGTCTTTTGTGTAGATGTCCTCATAGGCTTCTGTGTTTTCTGGGTCTGAGGGAGCTTGGAAATAGCTATGCCAGGGGTTCCCAAAGTGTGCACTGTGGCACCCTGGGGAGCCATGGCTTCCTCACAGGGGTGCTGTGAACTAATAAGCTTAGCTGCAAAATAAAGCGCGAACAGATCATGGTTTATTTTACAGCTAAGCTTATTAGTTTGCAGCAAACTAAGTCTAGACCTACACTGTAGCTTTTTAGCAGAACTGGCATCAAGTATAGCAGCGGTCCCCAACCACTGGGCCATGGACCAGTACCAGGCCATGGAGCACTTGGAACCAGGCCGTCAGGTAAGTGAATGCCTGTATGAGTGTGTGTGTGTCTTTCTGTGTGTGTGAGTGAATGCGTGCATGAAAGCAAAAGAGTCTGTGTGTGTGAGCGATATCGTTTGTTTGTGTGTGTATGTGTGTGTGTGTGTATGAATGCAGGTATGAATGAGGAAGTGGCTGTGTGTGTGTTTGATCGGGAGAGTAAGAGCGATGTATGAGTGAATGTAGGTATGAATGAGGAAGTGACTGTGTGTGTGTGTGTGTGTGTGATTGGGAGAGTAAGAGTGATGTGTGAGTGAATGCAAGTATGAATGAGGGAGTGACTATGACTGTGTGAGAGACTGGAAAAGAGTGAGAGCGATGTGTGTGTGAGTGAATTTATGCAAAAGAGACTGTGTGTGTGTGTGTGTGTGTGTGTGTGTGTCACGGGGGGAGAGAGTGAAGAGTGAGAGTGATCCCTGGCAGCAGCAATGAGGTCTGTGTAAGTCTGGACCATACCACTGGACACATACCTCTCACCCTCTTAGATCAAGAAATTTGGACAAAGCCAAAAATAGTGGGGGTACAAAGGCACAAAATAGGGACACTTTTAAGTACTGCTCTCACAAACTTAGAAATGATAGAAATGCAGGTTTTGCATTAGCATGAACATTTTGAAGGGTGTGAAGTATGAAACTCAACTGTCTGTCATTATTTTCTGACTTCAGTCTCAGTGATCTGCCAGTGATTTGCCAGAAAACAATTTTATGTGAAAAAGACCAAAATATGAAGCAAAAATCTGGACATTCTGCAAAAATCGATACAGTTGAGAGGTATGCTGGACAGAGCCAAATAATAGAGACAGATTTTAAATATTGCTCTTATAAACTTAAAGTTAATAAGGTTGCCATTAGGTTTGCTTACCTCTCAACCATAGTAGATCAGTGTTATGCTGTTAAGCAGAATGTACACTTTTTTTGGTAATTGTCTTTTTATTCTACTTTTGAGCTTTTCTCCCCAGGTCTTTTAGTCCAGTCAAGCATCTTCATTAAACAAATGTCAAATAAATGAAATATGCACTTTATGCATGCTGCGGGAGGGAGGGGGTTGCCTTGGGTAAACCTGGATTCAGCAAGGGAGCCAAGAATCAAAAAAGTTTGGGAACCACTGAGCTATGCTGTCACTTAATAGGAGGTAGTTTGCCTTAAAAAAGTTCTTAAATGTTTTGGGGTTAGGTGGGGGTTCTACTTTTATATTTATTTCAAAAGAGACCGCTTTGTGATCTGATCTAAGCAGTGAGAACATTACATGGGTGGGGGGGGGCAACACTCTCCCATATTTGTGAGTTCCAAGTCTAGGATATTTGTACCCTTAGTGGGAGTGCAGGCTAGCTGTTCCAGTGCATTTGCATTGACAAAGTCTAGAAATCTTTGAGCCTGCATTTTAGTAATCATGTATTCTTTCCAGTTAACGGAAGGGTAGTTGAAATCACTCATGAGTATGGTATTAAGTTTAATGGTAAGTGATTCTAGTAAATTCAGGTATGATGTATGGGTTTCCTGGTTCATGATGGCAGACCTGTGGCTAGCAAGGATATGACTTGCTGCATATCCACAAGTCAAGCTCCACTCAAGCAACCCATACGCGCAACCTCAACCTAGTCTGTGATATCAATAGGACTTGTTGGCAGGACAGATTTGTGTCCCCCATCTGTGGAATAGACTCCTTCTCCACGTCAAGCAGAGTACCTCATTATCCCTTTTCAAGTGCAACCTGGATAACTGGATGGGAAACAGAAAATACACCCCTGGGATTCCACCTGTGTCCCTGCTGGACAGGGGCTTTGGGTGTTGACTTGTCTAAACATGGGCTAAATTCTTGACTAGGCTTACAAGGGCCTCAGGGCCATTAGCCTAGTAACCTCCTATGATCCTATGATAATGGATTTTTCTTATGGTTAGTGGCACATGGAATAGCTCAAACATGTCATATTGTTTGACCAGTCTTGAGATGTGCTTATCCTTTATGTACATGAATACACCTCCACTTTTTGCCTTTTCACATGCAGTAAGGTATTATAGCCATGCACTGCCATGGTGCATTCCACGGCTTGGAACCGTGTTTCAGTAACTATACAGATGTCAGCATTTTCCAGAGTGAGGAGTGCTTCCAGGGAGTGAAGTTTCTTGTTGAGACTCCTAGCATTGAGCAGTAATACCTTTAGCTTATCCTCAGTAGATTTTGCTATGTTGGAAGGTTTGTCTGTTTGGCAGTGCCTAAAGAAGGCACTACAGGCATGGATAATGTTTTAGACAATGTCTGAAAGCCTAGTGGTGACGGTTGAAGACCATCCCTGGCAAAGCAGAGTGGCCTGTCAATCATGTTTTCCCAGAATGACAAATAATAGATTCCTTTGAAATGACACCAGTAGCTAAACCATTTATTAAAGTCAATCATGTTCTGCTGGTATTGTGGCATCATCCTTGGAGATGGTAGAATGCTGCTCAATGGTAGTCTCATACCTGCCTGTGACACACATTCTGAGAGCTCAATTGTTCTTTGTTAAATGTGAGTTGTTGCATATACCTAAACACATAGTCAGTGGTGAATCTGTAATCACTATATGTCAAATATTGTTTTCACTCACAAAGAGTCTTCTATAATCACTTTGTGGGCTTTTTTCTCACTAAATATGTACATCTCAGAACATTTGCACCCAGGGTTGCCAGATTTCCGACTGGCCAGGTAGGGACTAAAAAAAAAAAAAAAAGGTCTTTCACTGTAAGTGAAGACTAAAAAAAAAAAAACCATCAGAGTTCCGCATTAAACAGAAGTAGCAGCTCTGTGCTTCTGTGTTTATTTTTTATTTGATTGGCCCGGGCCAATCAAACATAAATAAACACAGAGCTACTTCTGTTTAATGCGAAACATCGCAGTAATGCATTACACAGAAGTAGCACTGTTTTGCGATGTTTTGATTGGCCCATATACCGGTATACGGGCCAATCATAATTCGCTAAACACGGAGCTACTTCTGTTTAATGCGGAACTGTGATGTTCCGCATTAAACAGAAGTAGCTCTGTTTTGCAATGTTTTGATTGGCCTGTATACCGGCCAATCAAAACATTGTAAAACAGAGCTACTTCTGTTTAATGCGGAACTGCAATGTTCTGCATTAAACAGAAGTAGCTCTGTTTTGTGATGTTTTGATTGGCCCATATACCGGTACATGGGCCAATCAAAAATCGCTAAACACGGAGCTACTTCTGTTTAATGCGGAACATCGCAGTTCTGCATTAAAGAGAAGTAGCTCTGTTTTGCGATGTTTTGATTGGCCCATATGCCAGTATTGGGGCCAATCAAAACATCGTAAAACAGAGCTACTTCTGTTTAATGCAGAACTGCGATGTTCCGCATTAAACAGAAGTAGCTCTGTTTTGCGATGTTTTGATTGGCCCGTATACCGGTATACGGGCCATTCAAAAATTGCTAAATATGGAGCTACTTCTGTTTAATGCGGAACATCGCAGTTCCGCATTAAACAGAAGTAGCTCTGTTTTGCGATGTTTTGATTGGCCTGTATATCGGCATATGGGCCAATCAAAAATTGCTAAACACAGAGCTTCGTTTAATGCGGAACTTCCGCATTAAACACAAGAAGCTCCATGTTTAGCGATTTTTGATTGGCCCGTATGCCAGTATACGGGCCAATCAAAAAAAAAAAAAAAAAGCAAAGCGGAGGCTGCCCGGGATTTAAATCAGCAGGGCGGAACTCGGGATCAGGCTGCTGATCTTGGGACAGTCCCGCCCAAATAGGGATGTCTGGCAACCCTGTTTGGGCACCACATGGACTATGACTGAGTCATACTGGAACTTGGGGTTTAGTGACCTAAGTGCTTGTGTGATCTGGCAAATCTTGGCCCCTGACAGGAAACTAATCATATTTTATAAGCGTTTTGTGGATGATCTTTTTTTTTTTGTTATGGCAAGGGGATGAGGAAGATCTGATAAAATTCCATAGAGAGATGGGTAACAGTACCTCTTTCTTAAAGTTTGACCTAAGGTCTTCAGGAATAGAAATTGACTTTCTCGATGTAAAGGTATTTAGGACTGTTGAAGGGGGATTATCCATCAAAGTTTACAGGAAAGAGTGTCATAGGAATACACTTTTACACAAAAAAAGTATGCATCCGAAACACATTTTTAAGAATGTATTCAAAGGCCAAACCTTGAAAGTTTCTAGATTGACAGCACAGGATGAAGTTTTTATGGATGAGGTGAATGATCTCAGAGAGAGATTTAAAGAAAGGGGGTATACTGATAATAATACTGACAATGCTTTTGATGAAGTCTTAACTTTAAGGACCAAAATTGGTAAACTGTATTTTTCCATGGGACAAGGTGGCCATCCTAGATCGACTGACAGGATGAAGGGTATGCTCAGAGTGCCCACTCATTTTACCAATAATGTCAATAAAATAGTCAACATTGTAAAGAAACATTGTCCCATACTCACACATGACCCTCAAATTAAAGGGATAGTGGGTGAAGAACCTAGGTTCCTATTTAAGAACAAAAAAATCCCTAAAGAGACTTCTTTGTTGTCCAACAGACATAGAGAAAAATGTGGTTGAGGACAAGGGCACTAAACCATGTAATAGATGTAATCAATGAAAATGGATTGACATCAGTAACATATTTTTACATCCTGACATTAGAAAAGAGTTTAAATTTGCTGTGACAGCAAATTGCAAAACCAAGAACATTGTATATTTGGCAGTGTGCAATCGATGTTCTAGTTCCTATGCGGGGAAGACAAATAGGGAACTTAGGTACAGGATAAGAGAACATCTACTGAACATTAGGAACCTGGATGCAACTAATGTTTTGGCGAAACATGTTTCCCTTGAAGGTCCGCAACACATGTTCAGATTTTTGGTTATGGAAATTGTAAGGGAAAGTGAAAGGGGAGGAGATATAATTCATAAGACAGAAAGATCAGAGACCAGGTGGATAATCATATTACAGCAGATAGGGGTAGAGGCTTGAACGACAGAATCCCTATCAAGCCAATTCTAAAGAATAGGACACTTTGTAGGTAGTTACAGAACTCTGAGTGCATGGATGATTTCTTAGGAATACTCTGCACGAACATGGATTTATGTATATGTTAATGAGCAAGGAAATATTTTCTAACAATGGAAAGAATGTTTTTTAGTGTATTTTATATATATATATATATATATATTTATATATATATATATATATATATATATATATATATATATATATATATATATATATATTTATATATATAAATATATATATATATATATTTACTTTTTTTCTTATACAATTTTATAAGCATAGATTTTTTTATATAGTTTTTTATATATATATATATTATTGTATATGGATGTTAAATATTTTCAGCTAGATAGGGAATGATATATCTTTATGCTGATTAGTAGCTGACTAATTCTTTAATAGGGTGAATGTTTTGATAGACTGATTTGTATTGGCTCTAATATATAAGAGCTTTGTGATGTTTGTGTTAATTAAATTTCTGAAGAAGTGGGATTTATTTACCACGAAAGCGCTTACCGAATAAAGAGTTTGTTCCATTTTATTCAAAGTGACTTTTAGTCTTCTTTGCCTGTTGGTTGGATCCTTGGATGCAGTGGTGGTGTTTAACTGTAACCTTCTCCTTATCCAGCCCGATGAAAGGGACATCAGTGTATCTCACAATGGAGACTCCCATGACTAAAACATTGGGCTGTGTGGTGTTACACCTCATGAACTTGGCAGTTGAGACACAGTGAGATGTGGTTTTATGTGTTGTGGTGGGACCTAGCTTGTTTGAGTGCATGTGGAGTTTCTGTGGACTGTGTTTGTAATGCCTTTGAGGTTTGGGTAAGTTACACATGGGCACATCCATATATAAGGGTCTTTGCGCCTGGTCCTTTGTAAATGCAGTGAGTGTTTTGTGTGTGTGTGTGTGTGTGTGTGTGTGTGTGTGTGCATGCATGCGTGCGTGCGTGTGTGCGTGTGTGCATGTGTGCGTGTGTGTGTGTGTGTGTGTGTGTGTGTGTGTGTGTGTGTGTGTGTGTACTGCTGACAACCTGTTTGGTCTTTTTCTGTCTGTTTGTGAGAGTCTTGCCTCCAGTGATATTGTGTAATTACATCTGTCACATACTATACTCAACTGTTTCAGAATTTAGTGGTTGTCAGTGTACATAAGGCAATTGCCACAATGCCTCAGGCTGCCCATGTCCACGAAGCTAGATGGCTACAGGTCCTTAATATGTACATTTTCAAGGTAAAAGAATGGAGGTGGTGTTTGCAACTGGATGAGGGATGGGTGCTTAGTTAGTGTAATCTACAGCTAACCTGTCTAGTGATGCTGCCCAGTGAGCAAACCAGTTACCCTTTGATCAGTGTAAGTTCTGAGAGCTGTAATAATGTATTCTAGAACTAACTAAATGCGGCAGTTATGCTCAGAGCACCAACTAGCTGCTCCTTGATTAGTTAGGACTATGGAGAATTTCACTGGTATGTTTTTACAGGGAAAACACAAAACTCATATTTTTTGCAAGCCCCTTGCATCCCTCACTCCCTCTGCTAATTATATATACCAACTCTAAGACTGCACAACAGTGGAGTAAGGACAAATTCCCACATCCCACTGTTCCAAGATCTCTCTGCCAGTGGTAAACACATTTGATGTCTGGACATTCTATTATATGGAATATTTCCATAGGTACACAGTTACTGCTATAGCTTTTGTTTTCATTATTCATTTATATTATATCTGAAAATAATTGATACCGGGTCAAAATGTTCCATTACACTGAAATGTCCTTTTTTGAATTTTTCAAGTACAAAATAATATCTTCCACAAATAAAGCACATTTTTCTTGATTACTGTAACATTTATATCCTTGAATTTTTGTCTTTCTTATTTTACATTACCAGTGGCTCTTTATATAAAACAAAGAACAAAAGGAAAGAGCGCATCCTGTCTGGTTCCTCTTTTTAAACATAACTTGTGCAAGAGGAATCCCCCCACTTTTATGCTTGCCTTTGACTGTTCATATATCCCTCTAATTAACCATATTATTCCATCCAAGTATACAAATGCTACCATTGGCCTACTCATAAAATCCCAGCTGACACTATTAAATGTTTTCTCTGTATTAAGACTTGCCAGCAATAGCAGTATTTTCTCATACTCTGTCTTCCTCTGGATCATCGTTGTTCTGTTAATGCTGTTACATGTTTGCTTCCCTCCATGAGTATTCAGACTCTTGGTTTAAATAATGTTTGCCTTGTTCATATGTATGTGAGTGCAATTTTATGATGTTAAACATTTATTGTGCTAAAATGTTTAATTTCAGTGCAAAAGGTAAATGCAGCCATGATATAAAAAACGATTGCAGTGTTAAGTCCATGTTAATGGATACAATTGATAGTTTTGTGTAAATATGCAGTGGCTTCCCATCTCTATTTTGTGTAAATGAGCAGTATGAATAATGTATATGACAGTCTGCCTATAACAACTAGTCATTCAAGGAAACACATTCATACTGTTGCTTAAAATACTATTACATTGTGTTAACATAGTTACCACAATGCCCTTGAAATAGAAATGTCTGCCAAGATTCTCTCATCAGCAAGTTTAGAATATTGCTTTTTTCATAACTGTTGATATGACTCCTTAATCTTTTCTTTTTTGTAACTTTAGTCATGCAGATTAATAATGCAACCCCACACATCCACTTTTACACCCAATCCTCTAGATTTTTACACATTGTAGTATTTTTGGATCTGTGTCAGCATTTAACTGTTGATCTCTTTCTCTTCTTTTACCCCTGTTCCTACTCTATTACAAATGGTTTAAGCTGCTTCCTTTTTTACTGCAATCCCCTTTTTTTTTACTTTTTATTCTTTAAGTGTGATTTATTGTATATGCCTAGACACATAGTCAATGGTGAATCAGTAATCGCTATATCTCAAATGTTTTCCCCTCACAAAGGATCTTCTGTAATCTCTTTGTGTGTCTTCATCTCACTAAACATGTTTTTTTGGAACTTTTTTCTCCATGCCTTCACTGAAAAATGATCTTGCATGACCCATTCAGACCTTCCAAGTATCCAAATGCAAATAAATAAATGTATAATACATAATCATATAACTAAATAAGTCAATTTATGAAGGTTACTTCTGTTTTTTCTAATTGAATGCTAGAAAAAGTGCTACTCAGTAACACATGCCAAACATATAACAACATTCAGTGATCTCCCAGCATGAAGAAAGGCTGCATTTAGCTAATTATACAGGTATCCATGTACAGTAACTGCAGTCATTAGTGAGATTAATGTGCATAGTATCCAGATGAGATTAGTTTCTCTTAAAAGCTTTTGTTGATGTTGCCTGACAGATAACTAAATAGTAAAATAAAGAAAAGTCTTTGTGCAATGTTTATGCAGTTTTAAAGAGAGTTATGAGCTAGGATTAAGAAATCAACATTTTTTTTTATTGTTTGCTATTTGAATAGCCTTGGTTTTCTATGTGGAGTTTATGGATGTTATGGTGAAGGCATATTCAAATTTGGAGATAATAACATTTATTGCTTGTGCTGTATAGCACTGAGGGGTTTGTTGATTTTTAGAAGAATAACAGGATTTGTGCCATTGTTTACAAACTTTACATGTAATATGTTCTTTGTGAGGTTTGAAAGTCAGACAGGTGGCCCAAAAGAAGGTTTGGAATTTACTTTGTAGTACCCATTCAGTTTTTTTATTGTCAAGGCCCTAGGCTGAGAGAGAAGGACTGTAACTTAACTTTTGGTTTGTCTTGAAAAGCATCAATGTCATTTCTGTTATGTTTATTTTTATTTTGATGATTTTTTTTTACATAACTGGTTGTAATAAATCTGTAAGAGTTTCACAGTAGTGGGGCTATTACGATATATGTCATACTTTATCATCTGCATAGTGTTTTTGTTGAAGATGGTTTGATGTTTTTGTGTGACTTATATACAAAGACAAAATAAACAGGTCTGTAAAATATCTTTGTAAAAATCTAGGTGAAAATGAGCCTAAATCTGAATGTGGGTTTGAATTTTGGCTATAGGTATCTTTGGAAAAGTTATTATTTGAGCTATGCTAAGGTGGGGGTCATATCCAAGAGTCTTTAGTTTTGAATTAGGATTGAGTGTCCAACAGTTTTCTCAGGTCAATAAAGATGCTAGCAGCTAGCCAGCCATTGTTAATAGCAGAGTAAATTTTATGTATGTCTCTAAAAAGTGCAATGTTTTATAGCCAGCATTGAGGCTATTCTATACATCACATGAAGTAAAAACTTTAATAAATTTGTTTTTCTGGGAAGGGTCCATATTTGTTTTTCTTTTCTTTTAGGCTAAAGGTATCCAAGTAAACAATGTTTTTTATAACTTCCTAGAACTATTTTGGTTGTGAAAAAATAATTATTTGATTTTTATGGAGGTAGGAGGGTTTTCTTTAAGTTTCAGCAATAGTTTCAGATTTACAGTTATCATACCTCTTAACTGTACAGATTTTCACAGAATATCCAGATTTTGCCTCATATTTTTGATCTATTCTCATAAAATTGTGATTTTCTGTCAAATCATTGGCAAATCGTTGAGGACTAATGTCAGAAAATAATGACATACGTTTGAGTTTCAAACTTCACACCCTTCAGAAAATGTATGTTAAGGCAAAACCTATTGTTCTATTAACTTGCTAAGTTTGTAAGAGCAATATTTAAAAAATTGCCCCTGTTTTTGGGATTTTGTCCTCATATTATGTATGGTTTTGTCCAGAATTCTTGCTCTAAGAGGTTGAGGGGTATGACAATTATCCAGGATAACATTTGCTTTAAGTGTTTTTTTGAGTGGAATGGAATAATTTGTCTATGGATTAAATAAAACATTGAAAATTTAAAGGTCAGCAGCAGGATTTTTGTTTGTTAAACAGGGGTTCATTCTACATTTTTGAATTCTAAAACTAATTGGAATTTCTTAGACATAATGATTGGGTAGTTATGGTCTTTGGTGAAATGTTCGAGATTTGTATGAGGTTATTAGTTGGTTAGGAAGATGGTAATTACAGGTACAAGGGAAGCAGATTCAATGAATTTCTGAGAGATATTGGTAATCAAGATGTAAATGCTGTGTTTTTATTAGAGGTTTGGTTTGTGTTGTGAGGGTTGGTGATGAGTCAAGTCAGAATGTTTGAAAAACTAACAGTTTATTTGATGTGTTTTAGACTTAAAAACTCCACATTAGTGTCCCTGGTTATAACTACAATACTTTTAGGACAATGTACTTATTTAGTTATTTGATTTTTGACCAGTTAAGTGAGCTGGTCTTAGGAATCTCTTGACCTGGGTCTTATGGAAGTACAGAATTACATTTAAAGCCAAAGTATTTAATAGATACAAAATACATAAAGCTTAACATATTTTAGCAGAAATATTTATAAAATACGTTGCATGGTTAATGCATAAAACATCATATACCTTGACAATGAAATGTGTACTATTTACATATTACGATTGTGCTGATTTTAGCAGCATGTATTTGAAAAAGTTAGATATTATAATTTGGCATCCATATGGATAATATCATTTATTTATTTATTTAAGTTTGATGACCGGGGAAGTCCACTGGGCCAAGAAGAGCCTGTTTTCAATGGAGGCCCAGGAAGAAAAGTTCCACAGTAATTGCAAGTTACATTTCACATGTTGCAAAAGGATATAGTTCATACAACTAATTAAACATTTACAGATAAGCTCCATGATATTTACAATTGGCTTGTCACAATGTTACAAAAATGAAAAGACATAATATTCCTTTATGATGCAAATTTTATAGAACAGAAGTGGCAGATGAGTTATAATTAGCTAGAAGGAGGAGTGAGTAGCTAAGGAAGCAAAATTACATAGTAAGATAGACAGAGAGAGAAATGGCACAAGAAATTGGTTTTGTATAGTTATACGTTTTGGTATTAATGTGTTTTTTTTTCCAGAGGACATTTCAGTAGGACAGTTCGTTGGATGCAGATTTTATAAAAGTATGAACCTTGATAATTGGAAGAAATTCAGTCTTCAGCCATTATGCTGACTTTGTACTAATGATGGCATAGTATATTTGATGTCTAATATTCCTTAGCAAGTGGTTCAAGTTAACAGGGACAGCCTTTTAAAGCTTATTTTCCCTACTGCTAGCACAAATTCTGATTTTGGAAGTCCAAAGAATTCCTTCTGATTAGCTCAGAAATTGTAAGTAGTATTCCTCATATTAGACATGTGACTTAAAGATGAGTATCATCTGTTGTGTGTGAAGATTTTGAGTGTTAGTGATGATAAAAACAAGGTTGTATGTGGGGTAAATTGCAACCATTTGGATTTTTGCAATGTAAGGCAAACAGTGCTCAGTTTTAGCAATTAAACCGTGACAATGTGTTAGGAGATCATCTGTTGTGCTGTGCAGAAGTCTGTTAAACTTGGGTGGAAGAAATGGATTTGCATGATTACTTACTGTAAACTGGAATATTAGGCACTTGGGAGGGTCTCCTCTTTGAGAATGTTACTAACTGTAAGCATTTTTTTATCAATAACATTCTCTCTCCTTTTACTTTATTCTGATCTGTTTTTCCAGAGTAAGTGATGCCTACTCTTTAAGAAGGCTATTCTGTAATAGAGATGAAGTTCAGAATTTGCCCTTGATTCAAGATTCATCAGTTCACAGAATGTCAAGGTCATCGTTGAAAACTTAGCCCTATATTTTTATTCAAAATGAAGAATTCACAATTCTCAAAAAATGATCAAAGTGCTATTAATTAAAGTCAGAACACTTACTTCTCAACTTAACTAAAGATGTAATGAGTGATAAGTGAAACATTAAAATATTGCAACTGATGATTTAACTGGGAGTGTATTTTGTGCAGACCAGGGGTATCACTTAAACAATGCAGACTAGAGAATCATTACTTGTTGGAATGCAAAGTGTTAACCAGACTTGATTATGGAGTTAATTATTTTGTGTAAATGCAAGGTCTGAGCCCCAACAAAGACAGCTGTAGTAATTTATATAATAAGTTATGTTTTGTATATTAGTTTTTAACACAAAATGTTTGAACTTCATTCAAATTATGCTTTGTATAATAGTTTTTAACATAAAACATTTGAACTTCATTCAAAGTATGAAGCTATAGCATTCCTATCTGCTTGCTCATGAACTTACCAAAATTGTACCTGCCACACATATCCATAGTAGAGCAAAGAGATGAGCCACTGTTCCTTTTCCAAGATAGAATTTGCAATGCCCCTCCTGAATTAAAAGCTTATGTATCAGTGTTTTTATTTCTAGCACTCTGGTACATACTTTCTGAGGGAAGCTGAGGGTGAGCTCTTTATAATTAGACCATGCTATCTTTCTCCCTTTTTTGAAAATGGGCGCTACCACTACAGTTTTTAAGTCAGAGATACTTTTCCCATTATCCATGCAACATTGAAAATAAGAATTAATTATGACCCTTCAGCAATATCCAGCAGCCACAATCTTGCAACATCAGAACTGTTTAATTGCCACTCTGACCTCATCTACAGAAACTGACCGTGTCCTTCCTCTTGCTTTTGGCACTGCTTCATCAGTGAGGAATATCTTTACCAGGTTCATGAGTTCTTTAGAATATTCTTTCTGAGAGGGCGTGGCTAGCATGAGTACTGTGTAGCAGCAGAATTCAGCAGCTCCACTGAAGATAATTTTCTTTACTGGATTTTTGTCCTTTAAACAAGAAAACTTGGATTTTTTTCTATACAGTATCTTAGATCTAAACTTCTTTTACAAGAAAATTAAAAAAAAAAAAAAAACGAAAGTGGACAAATTTTCCAGTCAAAAATCTACTTGGAAAAATCACAATTCATCTGAAGAGAATTCCAACATAAGTCACTCTAAGACAGGCAGTCAGGACTCCAGTATGAAAAGAGACTTACAAACTCTAATATCCAACATTCAGGACTTAACTACAAAAATTGACAAAATTGACTTAAAAATAGACAGCTTTAAAGAAAAATCCACTAAACAAATGGAACTACTACATGATGACTTGAAGCTACTGAAAATCCAAATATCTAATATAGAGGAATACTTAAATGACATGGATGGCAGAATTCTGGAGAATGAAAACAATGCTGAATTTCTACTTAAACAAAATACTATGTTACAAAGCAAGTTGGATGATCTTGAAAATAGATCCCGTTGAAACAATCTAAGGATTTTTGGACTTCCTGAAATTATTGAGGGCAATAACATGGCTACTTTCCTTAACACCTGGATACCTAAAACACTTGGCTTACCAGAAGCTCTGTCTTTTGGAATAGAAAGAGCACATCGAGCACTAACTGCAATAAACAGCACTAACAGAAATCAACCCAGATCAGTTATTGTTAAATTCTTGTCTTCATCGGATAAAGAGTTGGTATTAAAGACAGCTTGGTCTAAGTCTCCACTAAAATACAATGATTCAATAGTCCGTTTTGACAATGACTACTCTACACAGGTCATTACCAAGAGGAAAGTATTTTTCCCATTGATTACAGAACTAAAGAAAATACAAATAAAGACTCACCTTTTGTTTCCTGCAAGGTTGAAAGTCTTCCTTCCAGAGGGTCCCAGGATGTTTGATGATCTGGATTCTGCACTGCCCTTTGTTAAAAATCATAAAATATTGGAAAAAATAGAAGAAATGGAATGGGCTAATTCACCTCTTAAAAGATTGGCATCTAATTCCACATGGAAAACTAATGAAAAACAAAAGAGACTGAAAAGTAAATGAACATAAGACATTTTTTTCTAATACAATGTCTTGTTGTTTTGGACTTTAAACTGTTAGCAAATCTATACAGTTATAATCTATTTACAAGGTAAGCTCATCTTTCCATCTGTTATGTTAAGCATATATAAGGTTTACATCTATTTTAAAATTTTAATATTAATCATTATATTACTGCATATAACTTATCTTTCTCACTGATAAACATTATTATTCATCTGCTATTAGCAATCACTACTACCCTTGTAGTATAATTCATAATAGTATGGTATTTTCCCAAAATATAGTAAAAACTTAATTATTATGGGTCTTAATATATGATTTAACTTGATATAGCCAAAATACAGTTAAATATTCATATAACAGCTTTTATAAGACACCTCTAATACATTAATAACATCAAGACAAAACATATTATGTATAATTAACTAATCCCCTATGTATAGTGTCTTTTACAGATATAAATCTAAGATAGAACATTTGTTATGGCTTTTAATAGATAAGCATACATTTGGGAAATGTTATCTGAAGGTCCGCAACACATGTTCAGATTTTTGGTTATGGAAATTGTAAGGGAAAGTGAAAGGGGAGGAGATATAATTCATAAGACAGAAACATCAGAGACCAGGTGGATAATCATATTACAGCAGATAGGGGTAGAGGCTTGAACGACAGAATCCCTATCAAGCCAATTCTAAAGAATAGGACACTTTGTAGGTAGTTACAGAACTCTGAGTGCATGGATGATTTCTTAGGAATACTCTGCACGAACATGGATTTATGTATATGTTAATGAGCAAGGAAATATTTTCTAACAATGGAAAGAATGTTTTTTAGTGTATTATATATATATATATATATATATATATTTATATATATAAATATATATATATATATATATATATATATATATATATATATATATATATACAGTATATATATATTTATATATATAAATATATATATATATATATATATATATATATATATATTTACTTTTTTTCTTATACAATTTTATAAGCATAGATTTTTTTATATAGTTTTTTATATATATATATATTATTGTATATGGATGTTAAATATTTTCAGCTAGATAGGGAATGATATATCTTTATGCTGATTAGTAGCTGACTAATTCTTTAATAGGGTGAATGTTTTGATAGACTGATTTGTATTGGCTCTAATATATAAGAGCTTTGTGATGTTTGTGTTAATTAAATTTCTGAAGAAGTGGGATTTATTTACCACGAAAGCGCTTACCGAATAAAGAGTTTGTTCCATTTTATTCAAAGTGACTTTTAGTCTTTTTTGCCTGTTGGTTGGATCCTTGGATGCAGTGGTGGTGTTTAACTGTAACCTTCTCCTTATCCAGCCTGATGAAAGGGACATCAGTGTATCTCACAATGGAGACTCCCATGACTAAAACATTGGGCTGTGTGGTGTTACACCTCATGAACTTGGCAGTTGAGACACAGTGAGATGTGGTTTTATGTGTTGTGGTGGGACCTAGCTTGTTTGAGTGCATGTGGAGTTTCTGTGGACTGTGTTTGTAATGCCTTTGAGGTTTGGGTAAGTTACACATGGGCACATCCATATATAAGGGTCTTTGCGCCTGGTCCTTTGTAAATGCAGTGAGTGTTTTGTGTGTGTGTGTGTGTGTGTGTGTGTGTGTGTGTGTGTGCATGCATGCGTGCGTGTCTGTGTGTGTGCTTGTGTGCGTGTGTGTGTGTGTGTGTGTGTGTGCGTGTGTGCGTGTGTGTGTGTGTGTGTGTGTACTGCTGACAACCTGTTTGGTCTTTTTCTGTCTGTTTGTGAGAGTCTTGCCTCCAGTGATATTGTGTAATTACATCTGTCACATACTATACTCAACTGTTTCAGAATTTAGTGGTTGTCAGTGTACATAAGGCAATTGCCACAATGCCTCAGGCTGCCCATGTCCACGAAGCTAGATGGCTACAGGTCCTTAATATGTAGATTTTCAAGGGAAAAGAATGGAGGTGGTGTTTACAACTGGATGAGGGATGGGTGCTTAGTTAGTGTAATCTACAGCTAACCTGTCTAGTGATGCTGCCCAGTGAGCAAACCAGTTACCCTTTGATCAGTGTAAGTTCTGAGAGCTGTAATAATGTATTCTAGAACTAACTAAATGCGGCAGTTATGCTCAGAGCACCAACTAGCTGCTCCTTGATTAGTTAGGACTATGGAGAATTTCACTGGTATGTTTTTACAGGGAAAACACAAAACTCATATTTTTTGCAAGCCCCTTGCATCCCTCACTCCCTCTGCTAATTATATATACCAACTCTAAGACTGCACAACAGTGGAGTAAGGACAAATTCCCACATCCCACTGTTCCAAGATCTCTCTGCCAGTGGTAAACACATTTGATGTCTGGACATTCTATTATATGGAATATTTCCATAGGTACACAGTTACTGCTATAGCTTTTGTTTTCATTATTCATTTATATTATATCTGAAAATAATTGATACCGGGTCAAAATGTTCCATTACACTGAAATGTCCTTTTTTGAATTTTTCAAGTACAAAATAATATCTTCCACAAATAAAGCACATTTTTCTTGATTACTGTAACATTTATATCCTTGAATTTTTGTCTTTCTTATTTTACATTACCAGTGGCTCTTTATATAAAACAAAGAACAAAAGGAAGGAGCGCATCCTGTCTGGTTCCTCTTTTTAAATATAACTTGTGCAAGAGGAATCCCCCCACTTTTATGCTTGCCTTTGACTGTTCATATATCCCTCTAATTAACCATATTATTCCATCCAAGTATGCAAATGCTACCATTGGCCTACTCATAAAATCCCAGCTGACACTATTAAATGTTTTCTCTGTATTAAGACTTGCCAGCAATAGCAGTATTTTCTCATACTCTGTCTTCCTCTGGATCATCGTTGTTCTGTTAATGCTGTTACATGTTTGCTTCCCTCCATGAGTATTCAGACTCTTGGTTTAAATAATGTTTGCCTTGTTCATATGTATGTGAGTGCAATTTTATGATGTTAAACATTTATTGTGCTAAAATGTTTAATTTCAGTGCAAAAGGTAAATGCAGCCATGATATAAAAAACGATTGCAGTGTTAAGTCCATGTTAATGGATACAATTGATAGTTTTGTGTAAATATGCAGTGGCTTCCCCATCTCTATTTTGTGTAAATGAGCAGTATGAATAATGTATATGACAGTCTGCCTATAACAACTAGTCATTCAAGGAAACACATTCATACTGTTGCTTAAAATACTATTACATTGTGTTAACATAGTTACCACAATGCCCTTGAAATAGAAATGTCTGCCAAGATTCTCTCATCAGCAAGTTTAGAATATTGCTTTTTTCATAACTGTTGATATGACTCCTTAATCTTTTCTTTTTTGTAACTTTAGTCATGCAGATTAACAATGCAACCCCACACATCCACTTTTACACCCAATCCTCTAGATTTTTACACATTGTAGTATTTTTGGATCTGTGTCAGCATTTAACTGTTGATCTCTTTCTCTTCTTTTACCCCTGTTCCTACTCTATTACAAATGGTTTAAGCTGCTTCCTTTTTTACTGCAATCCCCTTTTTTTTACTTTTTATTCTTTAAGTGTGATTTGTTGTATATGCCTAGACACATAGTCAATGGTGAATCAGTAATCGCTATATCTCAAATGTTTTCCCCTCACAAAGGATCTTCTGTAATCTCTTTGTGTGTCTTCATCTCACTAAACATGTTTTTTTGGAACTTTTTTCTCCATGCCTTCACTGAAAAATGATCTTGCATGACCCATTCAGACCTTCCAAGTATGCAAATGCAAATAAATAAATGTATAATACATAATCATATAACTAAATAAGTCAATTTATGAAGGTTACTTCTGTTTTTTCTAATTGAATGCTAGAAAAAGTGCTACTCAGTAACACATGCCAAACATATAACAACATTCAGTGATCTCCCAGCATGAAGAAAGGCTGCATTTAGCTAATTATACAGGTATCCATGTACAGTAACTGCAGTCATTAGTGAGATTAATGTGCATAGTATCCAGATGAGATTAGTTTATCTTAAAAGCTTTTGTTGATGTTGCCTGACAGATAACTAAATAGTAAAATAAAGAAAAGTCTTTGTGCAATGTTTATGCAGTTTTAAAGAGAGTTATGAGTTAGGATTAAGAAATCAACATTTTTTTTTATTGTTTGCTATTTGAATAGCCTTGGTTTTCTATGTGGAGTTTATGGATGTTATGGTGAAGGCATATTCAAATTTGGAGATAATAACATTTATTGCTTGTGCTGTATAGCACTGAGGGGTTTGTTGATTTTTAGAAGAATAACAGGATTTGTGCCATTGTTTACAAACTTTACATGTAATATGTTCTTTGTGAGGTTTGAAAGTCAGACAGGTGGCCCAAAAGAAGGTTTGGAATTTACTTTGTAGTACCCATTCAGTTTTGTTATTGTCAAGGCCCTAGGCTGAGAGAGAAGGACTGTAACTTAACTTTTGGTTTGTCTTGAAAAGCATCAATGTCATTTCTGTTATGTTTATTTTTATTTTGATGATTTTTTTTACATAACTGGTTGTAATAAATCTGTAAGAGTTTCACAGTAGTGGGGCTATTACGATGTATGTCATACTTTATCATCTGCATAGTGTTTTTGTTGAAGATGGTTTGATGTTTTTGTGTGACTTATATACAAAGACAAAATAAACAGGTCTGTAAAATATCTTTGTAAAAATCTAGGTGAAAATGAGCCTAAATCTGAATGTGGGTTTGAATTTTGGCTATAGGTATCTTTGGAAAAGTTATTATTTGAGCTATGCTAAGGTGGGGGTCATATCCAAGAGTCTTTAGTTTTGAATTAGGATTGAGTGTCCAACAGTTTTCTCAGGTCAATAAAGATGCTAGCAGCTAGCCAGCCATTGTTAATAGCAGAGTAAATTTTATGTATGTCTCTAAAAAGTGCAATGTTTTATAGCCAGCATTGAGGCTATTCTATACATCACATGAAGTAAAAACTTTAATAAATTTGTTTTTCTGGGAAGGGTCCATATTTGTTTTTCTTTTCTTTTAGGCTAAAGGTATCCAAGTAAACAATGTTTTTTATAACTTCCTAGAACTATTTTGGTTGTGAAAAAATAATTATTTGATTTTTATGGAGGTAGGAGGGTTTTCTTTAAGTTTCAGCAATAGTTTCAGATTTACAGTTATCATACCTCTTAACTGTACAGATTTTCACAGAATATCCAGATTTTGCCTCATATTTTTGATCTATTCTCATAAAATTGTGATTTTCTGTCAAATCATTGGCAAATCGTTGAGGACTAATGTCAGAAAATAATGACATACGTTTGAGTTTCAAACTTCACACCCTTCAGAAAATGTATGTTAAGGCAAAACCTATTGTTCTATTAACTTGCTAAGTTTGTAAGAGCAATATTTAAAAAATTGCCCCTGTTTTTGGGATTTTGTCCCCCCATTATGTATGGTTTTGTCCAGAATTCTTGCTCTAAGAGGTTGAGGGGTATGACAATTATCCAGGATAACATTTGCTTTAAGTGTTTTTTTGAGTGGAATGGAATAATTTGTCTATGGATTAAATAAAACATTGAAAATTTAAAGGTCAGCAGCAGGATTTTTGTTTGTTAAACAGGGGTTCATTCTACATTTTTGAATTCTAAAACTAATTGGAATTTCTTAGACATAATGATTGGGTAGTTATGGTCTTTGGTGAAATGTTCGGAGATTTGTATGAGGTTATTAGTTGGTTAGGAAGATGGTAATTACAGGTACAAGGGAAGCAGATTCAATGAATTTCTGAGAGATATTGGTAATCAAGATGTAAATGCTGTGTTTTTATTAGAGGTTTGGTTTGTGTTGTGAGGGTTGGTGATGAGTCAAGTCAGAATGTTTGAAAAACTAACAGTTTATTTGATGTGTTTTAGACTTAAAAACTCCACATTAGTGTTCCTGGTTATAACTACAATACTTTTAGGACAATGTACTTATTTAGTTATTTGATTTTTGACCAGTTAAGTGAGCTGGTCTTAGGAATCTCTTGACCTGGGTCTTATGGAAGTACAGAATTACATTTAAAGCCAAAGTATTTAATAGATACAAAATACATAAAGCTTAACATATTTTAGCAGAAATATTTATAAAATACGTTGCATGGTTAATGCATAAAACATCATATACCTTGACAATGAAATGTGTACTATTTACATATTACGATTGTGCTGATTTTAGCAGCATGTATTTGAAAATGTTAGATATTATAATTTGGCATCCATATGGATAATATCATTTATTTATTTATTTAAGTTTGATGACCGGGGAAGTCCACTGGGCCAAGAAGAGCCTGTTTTCAATGGAGGCCCAGGAAGAAAAGTTCCACAGTAATTGCAAGTTACATTTCACATGTTGCAAAAGGATATAGTTCATACAACTAATTAAACATTTACAGATAAGCTCCATGATATTTACAATTGGCTTGTCACAATGTTACAAAAATGAAAAGACATAATATTCCTTTATGATGCAAATTTTATAGAACAGAAGTGGCAGATGAGTTATAATTAGCTAGAAGGAGGAGTGAGTAGCTAAGGAAGCAAAATTACATAGTAAGATAGACAGAGAAAGAAATGGCACAAGAAATTGGTTTTGTATAGTTATACGTTTTGGTATTAATGTGTTTTTTTTTTCCAGAGGACATTTCAGTAGGACAGTTCGTTGGATGCAGATTTTATAAAAGTATGAACCTTGATAATTGGAAGAAATTCAGTCTTCAGCCATTATGCTGACTTTGTACTAATGATGGCATAGTATATTTGATGTCTAATATTCCTTAGCAAGTGGTTCAAGTTAACAGGGACAGCCTTTTAAAGCTTATTTTCCCTACTGCTAGCACAAATTCTGATTTTGGAAGTCCAAAGAATTCCTTCTGATTAGCTCAGAAATTGTAAGTAGTATTCCTCATATTAGACATGTGACTTAAAGATGAGTATCATCTGTTGTGTGTGAAGATTTTGAGTGTTAGTGATGATAAAAACAAGGTTGTATGTGGGGTAAATTGCAACCATTTGGATTTTTGCAATGTAAGGCAAACAGTGCTCAGTTTTAGCAATTAAACCGTGACAATGTGTTAGGAGATCATCTGTTGTGCTGTGCAGAAGTCTGTTAAACTTGGGTGGAAGAAATGGATTTGCATGATTACTTACTGTAAACTGGAATATTAGGCACTTGGGAGGGTCTCCTCTTTGAGAATGTTACTAACTGTAAGCATTTTTTTATCAATAACATTCTCTCTCCTTTTACTTTATTCTGATCTGTTTTTCCAGAGTAAGTGATGCCTACTCTTTAAGAAGGCTATTCTGTAATAGAGATGAAGTTCAGAATTTGCCCTTGATTCAAGATTCATCAGTTCACAGAATGTCAAGGTCATCGTTGAAAACTTAGCCCTATATTTTTATTCAAAGTGAAGAATTCACAATTCTCAAAAAATGATCAAAGTGCTATTAATTAAAGTCAGAACACTTACTTCTCAACTTAACTAAAGATGTAATGAGTGATAAGTGAAACATTAAAATATTGCAACTGATGATTTAACTGGGAGTGTATTTTGTGCAGACCAGGGGTATCACTTAAACAATGCAGACTAGAGAATCATTACTTGTTGGAATGCAAAGTGTTAACCAGACTTGATTATGGAGTTAATTATTTTGTGTAAATGCAAGGTCTGAGCCCCAACAAAGACAGCTGTAGTAATTTATATAATAAGTTATGTTTTGTATATTAGTTTTTAACACAAAATGTTTGAACTTCATTCAAATTATGCTTTGTATAATAGTTTTTAACATAAAATATTTGAACTTCATTCAAAGTATGAAGCTATAGCATTCCTATCTGCTTGCTCATGAACTTACCAAAATTGTACCTGCCACACATATCCATAGTAGAGCAAAGAGATGAGCCACTGTTCCTTTTCCAAGATAGAATTTGCAATGCCCCTCCTGAATTAAAAGCTTATGTATCAGTGTTTTTATTTCTAGCACTCTGGTGCATACTTTCTGAGGGAAGCTGAGGGTGAGCTCTTTATAATTAGACCATGCTATCTTTCTCCCTTTTTTGAAAATGGGCGCTACCACTACAGTTTTTAAGTCAGAGATACTTTTCCCATTATCCATGCAACATTGAAAATAAGAATTAATTATGACCCTTCAGCAATATCCAGCAGCCACAATCTTGCAACATCAGAACTGTTTAATTGCCACTCTGACCTCATCTACAGAAACTGACCGTGTCCTTCCTCTTGCTTTTGGCACTGCTTCATCAGTGAGGAATATCTTTACCAGGTTCATGAGTTCTTTAGAATATTCTTTCTGAGAGGGCGTGGCTAGCATGAGTACTGTGTAGCAGCAGAATTCAGCAGCTCCACTGAAGATAATTTTCTTTACTGGATTTTTGTCCTTTAAACAAGAAAACTTGGATTTTTTTCTATACAGTATCTTAGATCTAAACTTCTTTTACAAGAAAATTAAAAAAAAAAAAAAAAAAGAAAGTGGGCAAATTTTCCAGTCAAAAATCTACTTGGAAAAATCACAATTCATCTGAAGAGAATTCCAACATAAGTCACTCTAAGACAGGCAGTCAGGACTCCAGTATGAAAAGAGACTTACAAACTCTAATATCCAACATTCAGGACTTAACTACAAAAATTGACAAAATTGACTTAAAAATAGACAGCTTTAAAGAAAAATCCACTAAACAAATGGAACTACTACATGATGACTTGAAGCTACTGAAAATCCAAATATCTAATATAGAGGAATCCTTAAATGCCATGGATGGCAGAATTCTGGAGAATGAAAACAATGCTGAATTTCTACTTAAACAAAATACTATGTTACAAAGCAAGTTGGATGATCTTGAAAATAGATCCCGTTGAAACAATCTAAGGATTTTTGGACTTCCTGAAATTATTGAGGGCAATAACATGGCTACTTTCCTTAACACCTGGATACCTAAAACACTTGACTTACCAGAAGCTCTGTCTTTTGGAATAGAAAGAGCACATCGAGCACTAACTGCAATAAACAGCACTAACAGAAATCAACCCAGATCAGTTATTGTTAAATTCTTGTCTTCATCGGATAAAGAGTTGGTATTAAAGACAGCTTGGTCTAAGTCTCCACTAAAATACAATGATTCAATAGTCCGTTTTGACAATGACTACTCTACACAGGTCATTACCAAGAGGAAAGTATTTTTACCATTGATTAAAGAACTAAAGAAAATACAAATAAAGACTCACCTTTTGTTTCCTGCAAGGTTGAAAGTCTTCCTTCCAGAGGGTCCCAGGATGTTTGATGATCTGGATTCTGCACTGCCCTTTGTTAAAAATCATAAAATATTGGAAAAATTAGAAGAAATGGAATGGGCTAATTCACCTCTTAAAAGATTGGCATCTAATTCCACATGGAAAACTAATGAAAAACAAAAGAGACTGAAAAGTAAATGAACATAAGACATTTTTTTCTAATACAATGTCTTGTTGTTTTGGACTTTAAACTGTTAGCAAATCTATACAGTTATAATCTATTTACAAGGTAAGCTTATCTTTCCATCTGTTATGTTAAGCATATATAAGGTTTACATCTATTTTAAAATTTTAATATTAATCATTATATTACTGCATATAACTTCTCTTTCTCACTGATAAACATTATTATTCATCTGCTATTAGCAATCACTACTACCCTTGTAGTATAATTCATAATAGTATGGTATTTTCCCAAAATATAGTAAAAACTTAATTATTATGGGTCTTAATATATGATTTAACTTGATATAGCCAAAATACAGTTAAATATTCATATAACAGCTTTTATAAGACACCTCTAATACATTAATAACATCAAGACAAAACATATTATGTATAATTAACTAATCCCCTATGTATAGTGTCTTTTACAGATATAAATCTAAGATAGAACATTTGTTATGGCTTTTAATAGATAAGCATACATTTGGGAAATGTTATCTGTATGTGTTTGGGAAGTGCTATCTGTATATATATTTTTTTTGGGTCTAAAGATTTAAAAAGAAATGTTGTGACTATGGTTCAGATCTGTGTTGATTATTCTTAATATTATTTCAAATGCATTGGTTACTTGTTCTATGGAATTGGTCATACATGCTTTACACAATGTAATCTGCTTGGTTTGGGCTCTCGAGGCTCATACTGTTATTTTTCCTGTAAAGAAAAGAGCAGAGGAAGAAAAAAAAGGCTCGTTAACATTTTAAACTGATTTTCCTGTGGATTACATGTAAGAAGCTATTTCACTCAATAATTACCTTGCGACGACCATCCACGAGCTTCAGCCATTCCTGGACCTTGTTACCAGCTAAGAAATCTTCTCCTTAACTTTTTCTCACATTCTCAGATGTGCGAAGCACCCAGATGACGTCAGCACTAATGGACAAGCGCATACAGGAAGTGGAAAGCTCGGCAGAAGCCAAGAAGTGACTGATTTGTGTATTCTTTGTCATTGTACATAATATGATTCTTGAGAGGGCAACATTCAACTGCAATGTAGTACGGTAATTAGCTGCTGTTGTTTTATGAGTAATTTATAAGCCTGCAACTTTTATGCTATGAGCACAAAGTGTGTTTACAACGTATATGGTAGAAAATGAGTAATGCAATATTTTGTACAGAAAAGGGACAAATCCTAACTTCACAGTCTGTATGTGTTTGAGTCCAAATGTCTATGGGTTTACAAGAGTATGTGATTGTGTGAGTGTGGGTGAGTGTGAGCAAGTGTGCTTATGTGTTACTGCTTTTGCAGAACTAACTTTCTTATTTTATAGTGTACTACTTAAAATTTATAAAAGTGCTATTATATAAGCCACATAAATGAACAATTTTTCCACTTGTGCTCCCGTTTATTTTATTAGTTTTTCCCCACTGCCTGAAACACATTCTCTCATACAAAAACGTTTGCATGTGGATTAAAATCCTGACTTTCATACCCTCTTTTACAGAATCCCGGCTTTTTCTCAGTTTTCCCCATCCCTTATAATGTTTTTTTGATTTATTGGTAAATCACTGAGGATCTTAAAGAAGTCTATGAAGCTGGACATTAGTGTTTCATACTTCTTACAGCTTAAAAACTGCGTGCTGATCCAAAACATGGTGCTTTATTAACCTGTGTAACTTAATTAGAGTTATATTTAAATATTTTCCCTAATTTTATTCCCATTGTTTTTGCTATGACTAGATTTCATGAGCAAAGATGCTAAGAGGTATACAGAGAAGTTAAGATGTATACAGAAAACAATACCTATCGACTGCACCTGATTTTGCAAAATGTATCTAAATTTTGTCTTACATCTTTTACCCTGTCCCTGATTTTTCTCATAATTCACAGACAAAACAAATCAATAATGTTAGACAGTACAGTTTTGCACTTATTGCCAAACAAATCTGTGATGACTCAAACCTGTGGCTCTAGTAACGTTTAAGTGAAGTATAAGTAATAGCTATACATTGATCCTGATTTTCCACGTCCCATTATTTCCAGCTATATCCAGAATTCCTGAGGAAAGAAATAAGAGCTATGGGAAATAATACCATTATGTTGGGAATAGCTGAAATAATACTTTCACATACATGACACTGGGGGGGGGGGAGCTCTCCCGGGGCATAGCCCATGATGTATAGGAGAAGCAAGGTAAAGAAGAACAATAATTGGAGAAGGTGTTTTTCATTTTCTTCCTGTTAGACTCTTAAAACTGCTTATACTACATTGTTCCATTTTTAAGTAATTGTGATATTGCTTGTTAATTCATCCAAAGCAGCTGTGCGATTTCTTTGCCTATGTGAATATTTTGATTGGAAGGATTTGTGTACAGTGTTTTTTTTTTATCTGCACAAATACCTAGAGGTTTTTGCCTACAACCACTCATCGATCCATTCATCTGTTAAGCATCTGTGTTTTTGAATAATGCAGTTATGTAAGTGTCCTTTTTATCTCTAAGGGTAGTATTCCTTCTGCAAAGTATACTGGTCACCCGGATCCTATTTTAAAAGTTTATTTTAGATATACTAGACTTATTGTACATAAAAATTACTATTAGTTAATGAGAGCTGACCTCTTGATGCTTATGTTATGGTATACATGGACAGATGAACGAAAAGTGATTTGTGGGACTCACTGTTGTGTTACTTAAAACTTGAATATGTGTGGACAGTATTATATTTATTAGTACATTTTTCCAAGATTTGTAAGACAAGTTTGTCCACTTCTCTCAAAGGATGAAATGTGAATGTATATTCTTTATTGGATTACTATGGTGAGAACACTGGGACAGGGCATTTCTGGACTGCTTAGTGCTATATTTTCACTTGTTTATTGTTTTTAGTAGAATATTACATTTCTATATAAGACAGCATGTGTTACATTGAGAGGAATTCTGAGAGATTCATTTGAATGATTTAGTCAAATATCTCTCTATCTTCTATATTGTGTGTGTGTGTATATATATATATATATATATATATATATATATATATATTTGTGAGAAAGGAAACAAAATGTGATTAATGAATGTATATTTGATAACTTACAATACTTCTGTTAACATAATAGATCTAAGAAATCTGTTTCTGACTGTACATATATTTATCTGAAGAAAATTATTAATACGAAATAGTTTAATAACTACTACTGATAGATATTAATATCATATTATACTAAGTTAAAAGCGGTTAAATAGTAATTAGTCAGATAGTTATATACTATCCTAATGATACTTTATATTAGAGACTAGCTAATACTTTTTTCTATGTTTTACACATACACAATAATTTACATTGTATTTCATTTTCGTGATTAACATATTATATCAGATGAAATATATCTACTTAAATTTTAATAGATTTAAGTTAAAATAATTACTAGTTTTATATCTAATCACTATTACTTAATACATATTACTGGTGGTAGCTGCATTCTGTTGCTACAGGTTAAGGGTTCGATCTCAGTGGCTAATGTCATTGAGACAGGGAGTTTATAACTCCAGGCGGGGAGCTAAATTGTGTTTTTTTATAATCTGTATTATATGTTCATTGTTAAAAAACAGCTTCTTTTGACATCCATTTTAATCTATCCAAATAGAACTATAAGTTACAATGCTCATGATATATGTGTTTCCCACTATGAATCAATGTATAGTACTTGCCAAATGAACAAGTTTATGGTTGGAAAGAGATTCTTAAATTACACATTTTATATTGATATGTTATTAATTAATCATACACCCATACCTATATAACATGACTATATTAAAAGGCTTATTGATTAATATAAATGGTCTAAATAACCCCATCAAAAGAAGTAGTTTGTTTAAATATATAGCCCTACATAAACCAAACTTAATTTTTCTACAGGAAACTCATTTAATAGGAGATAATATTAAGTTCTTGAACACAAATAAATATACAATCATCGCAAGTTCAGTATATACAAAAAAGAAAAGAGGGGGTTGCAATTTTATGGGACAAATCACTTACTTTACCAAGAATAATTAAAACATATCAAGATAATAAAGGATTGCTATGTTTAGCCATTATTGAAATAAACAAAAAATATATACAATAATAAACTGGTTACCAGGAATAGGTACTAATACTATGAAACAACTTTTATCTCAAATAATATCTCAGTCTGAGGGAAATATTATTATGGCAGGGGACTTTAATTGTATTCTAGATTTAAAAGATACAACCACTTTAGCAAATAGAAAAATTACCCCTTAAACAAAACAATTAATAAAATTTATAGACTCCTACCTGCTCAAAGATATTTTTGACTTCACTGATCATAGCTCTCTAAAATGCACATTGTATTCCAATAGACACAAATCATATTCCAGAATCGATAGAATACTATTCTCCACACAAATTATAAATAACTTAAATAACAGCAAAATAATTAATTGTCCAATCTCCAATCATAATTCCATTATATTTGAATTAAATATCAACAATATCCCTAATGCACAAATAAAAAGCATACCTGCATATCTTATCAAACTTAAATATTTCCAGTCATTTTTAAAAGAAGAAATACAAAATTTTATAGATATAAATTCAGCATCTAATACTCATGACATATATGTTTGGGATGCACTAAATGCTTACCTATATGGCAAATTAAAAATGGTATTACAATAAAAGGAAAACATGGGATAAAGATATGGAAATATTACAGAACAAGCTTGATTTATTGCATCTCAAAAATAGAGACAATCTTTCTTCTAAGAACATTAGAGAGGAAATAAGCAAATTAAACGAAGACTATAGAAACAAACTACATCATAAGACAATGATTACATTATAAAAATATAAATTCCTTGCTTATTCACTAAACCCTAAACACTTAACTAATCTCAAAAATAAAACTAAAAGAATGAATAAACATAACCATACTAAAGAAATATATTCCCTGAAGAAAAAGAAAGAAGTATACAATATACAAGATATAATAGAAGAATTTAAAAGTCACTTTCATACAATTAACCAGGATACACATAATATAGAAAGTAAAGACAACATTAAGCATTTTATTAATAAAAATCTTCATAATAAACTTAATAAACATTATATAGAACTTATTGATAAACAAATTACCCTAGCTGACATACAAACTCAAATCAATAAGCTCAAGCAAAATAAGGCACCTGGAAATGATGGTATCATACCAGAAATATACAAAGTTATACCCAAATCAGCTATTTCATTACTCCATAAAGTGTATAGTACAGCTCAAAACATCTTCACAATACTTCCCTCATGGAAATATACCTTCATTTCACCTATCTTAAAACAATCTTAAAACATAACAAAGGCACTAAATATTGTTCCTCTTACAGACCTACTTCCTTATTAAATACTGACTACAAGATGTTTATGAACATAGTCACTGAAAGACTAAAAAAGTTTTTACCCCAATTAATTGATGAGGATCAGACAGGTTTTGTAATCAATAGAAACACTCATGATAATATAAAACGAACATTAGCCCTTATTGACTTCTCACAAAAGAAAAAAAAGAACCTAACTTTAATTAGTTTGGACATAAATGCCGCTTTTGACTCAATTAATTGGGATTACTTGTTCACATTATTGGAGTGTTTAAACTTTTCATACAATTTTATTAATCTACTAAAACACTTGTATGATGGTACATTTGCTTATATCAAATTAGGTACATATACTTCAAATAAAATTCCTATCATAAAAGGTACCAAGCAAGGTTGCCCACTATCTCCATTGTTGTTTACAATGATAATGGAACCATGGGCCAATGATATTAGGAATAATAATAAAATAGATGGTTTAGAGCTTGAAAAAGATATAACAGCTACAATTCAATTATTCGCAGATGATGTTCTCAGCTCTACAAAAGGAAATGATTCTTCAATATCAGCCCTGTTTGATTCGATTAAGATTTTTCAAAAGATGTCTGGGCTGTTTTTTAATGATAACAAAACTAAAATTTTACCCATACACTCAAATATAAATAACAAATCTAACTATAACTCCCAGCAGTTAACTAGTACAGATCAAATTACTTATTTAGGAATAATTTTAGCTAAAACATCAAAACAATAATACAATTAAATTATAATAAGTGTTTTGCAAATATTCAAAACCTATTTTTAAAATGGAATACAATAACTTTCACTACAGAAGAAAGATTAACTATTATTAAAATGATTATTCTACCCAAAATATTATATATTATACAATCCATTCAAATACTCCCTTCAAAAAAAATTACTAATAAGTTAAATACTTTAATATTAAAATTATTTTTATCTGGGAAAAAAACAAGAATATCAATTAATCAACATCAAAACAGTTGGAACAATGGTGGGATAGCATTCACAGATCTAACCCTTTACTCTATTCCCTCAATAATCAAAACAATTACTCAACTTTTAGATACTACATACTCAGCTAAGTGGAAACTGTTATGGGTTTCATCAGCTCTACAGTTAAATTCCAGACCATCTACACACAAATTAGAAATAATAAGTAACCCCTTTTTTATGGATCCTAAAAGATTATTTCACTATACACAGAACTCTCAATCATACTACTAGCTACATTCATAATATTATAACAATTTTTTAAAAAATGTTATATATAAACACCCCAGATACAAAGAATGCTTCTTTTTGTTATTTCCCATAGCTTTCACACAAGAATCCTTTATAACTTCAGACATACATAAAATTACCATATTTAAGCATAATGATCTTAAGTTTTGGTTCCAACTAACATCAGGATATAAAACCAAATCAGTTGAATACATAATACAGGAATATCAAATAGATAATACAATGTGGCTAGATATACAAACACTTTTACTAACTCTAGCTAATAAATTAGAATTGATCTCATCAATTACTAAACATGAATCCAGTATTCTACTATACCATTTTCAATCAATTTTACTTCATAAGCATACATATTCTGGCAAACTTTCTTTTATTTATAGAACTATAAGGGAAGAAACTTTCAGATGTCCACAGAACTTCTGGAACTATTTTTACTCTATCAATAATAATCTTCCTACCGATTTAGACAAAGCAAACATATTACAATCAGCAGGGAAAACTACTTTATCTTTGAACTGGAAATTATATACTTGGAGATATATAAACAGATCATTCTACACTCCTCAATTAATGGATAAAATAAAAAACAAAATATTTGTAATAAATGTAAATCAAATATAGACATAAACTGGGTACATATGTTTTATGAATGTCATACTTTAAATACTTTCTGGGGGAAAATAAATAATTTACTACAGACACTTTATTCAGACAATTTCACATTAAATAAATCTCTGGTGATATTTAATACTCCTGTTCCACAATGTGTCAGAAAAATAAAGTATCCACTATTATGGGCAATACTGGCAGTAGCCAGAAAGACAATAACAAAATATTGGATTTCAGAATCTCCTCCTTCCTTTTCTGAGTTCAAGAATCTGTTAAATGTTGTATGCCAACTGCAATTAAAAACTATATACTCAAGGACAACCAAAAAACATACAATCTTCAATTGTGGGTTAATCTGCAAAACTTGTTGAAGAAGAATTAATCTCTATAACAAATTACATTAGTTTGTTTCTTTCATAATGACAATATGCATTATAATCAGATATCAATAACCCATTGTAAATATATTAATGGATGTCTATGTAAATACTTTAGTTGGTTCATTTCTGTTAGTTTGGTTTATATCAAACATGTAATTTATATAATGTAATTTATATATGTTAAAATTTTCATGTTACAGTTTTTACTATGATTTTATGTGATTGTTTACAATTTTAAATGTATTAAAATCAATAAAATTGTTTTGAAAAAAAAAAAAAAGAATATTCTTTTCAACTGCAAACGATGGGTCCAGTGAGGTCAGCATTTTGCACCCTTTGTGAAAATAGCCTAGGCAGTGTTCTGCTCTCCACCCCAAAGTTGTCTGCTGCTTTGCCAGCACCTCTGTGAGGCCATCTGAAAGTAATTCTTTATAGTTTTGCCAAATACCTCCTATACCTGGCCTTTCATTCTGGCGACTGCTGTAGCTCTTGTCTCCCTGGCCAGACAGGATGTATTTGATAGGCCCAGAGTTCCTTTGCAAATACTGCATGGAAGGCCTCTTTGTTTAACTTGATGGCTTACCTCATCACTTGTGTCCACTAAAGGGCCATAGAGTTACCACCATGACAAATTGATGACAATTTTCAGCCATGGTTTCTTGTCACTGCCTCAACTCTCTGTTTTAAACATGATCAGTTTGGAGTTCACATCTCATGCATCTAAACACACACAACTGAATATTATCAATAAATAAAACACAATCCTAATTTGCGTCTTTGGCTCTCAGCATTTTTGACTTTGTCCCTGATTTCTGAATGAAGATGTTTACAGCTATGGTCCATTGTGATGACTAAAATGTATTAATCTGCTGGTAAGCAATTGTGTGGGCTATTTTAAAGGATCCAACCACAAGGCACAGCAATATAGAGGCAGAGCAATACATTTGACATGAATAATAAATAAATAAATTCTACTTTCTTTGCAGCTATACCTACAATTTAAATTTTAGGTAACCTGACTCCTTGAGAAGTTGTATTATCTTTGGCATATTAAGAGACTGTTCAGTGCCCCTAAAAATCAGTAGATACAATACTCCTGTGGTTCCACAGAGAAACACATAATTAAATACCTGGGGCAGTTTTTAGATATTGCATTATAACTCTAATCATATACTGATAATGCAGACAAAATAAAATTAAAACAGAACTTGCAGCAGCCTGTTCCTATGTCACAATGCAAAAGAAAATGCCATAGCTGCTGCCCCAGATTGAGCATGGACTCCCAGTGCCTGCAACTGCATCATCCAAAAATAGGGTTGTTCTTCATGTACTTTCAAACTACTTTTGCTGCTTTTTGATTTATTTGCCCAAATATGAATACCAGTGTGTAATGCCAAGTAGAGCAAAATGGCAGCTAATCAATGAATGGTCGTACCAATTCACCTATACTTGTTGTGTCTTTCGGCTTTTCCCAGTTTGGGGTCGCCACAGCGGAACTCCGGTCTGCTAATGATTGGCAAAAGATTTTTTTACATGCCGAGTTGCTGGCCCTGTCGCACAACCTTCAACGAAGGTACGCCCATTCACGCATGTCTCCACACAGAAGATGCTCTAGCTGAGAATCGAACAGGACAACGTCTTACTGTGAGGTGACAACACTACCACAGCACTACTCTGATAATTAAATTTCAGTAACTGGAGACCTGCCCACCTTAACGGGTTTGCTAAGTATTAAGGGGTGCCATTGTTCATTTAGGAGATTATTCTGTAACCTTGTTTAGACTGAGAACATATGCCAACAAAGGAAGGATTTCAGTATTTTCTGTGGCTCCCTTTATCTTGTTTACCCTTCATATTGAGATAAGAAGCTGTTAGTATTTGGTCCACTTCAGAATCACTTGTGAGGCACGGCCACATCATAGCACTTTAACCACCCCTTGGAAAAGAAAAAAAATGCTTAAAGTCTTATCCTCTGCATGTCCCAGTCTTACATCTGCTCACAATGTTTTTAAGCTTGAATTTACCATGGCAAGGTACTGGTTTTAGTTCCTCACATGCATCTCTATAACTGTTGTTGTGATGATAGGAGGTACTGCCAGCCATGCCAGGAGAAATAGGGCAGTAGATTTGTAACATATGTCAGCACAGCTAGCTAGAATTTTGTAAATAATTATATATCATGTTATATCAAACTGATTTGTATAGATGCTTGTGCTGAAAATGTATTTGTGAGGTTTGCTGGTGTTAAAATGCATCAACAGTATGCCCTGCTGGAAGGAAAAGAAATGTACATGCATCATTGTAACTGTTTATATGTATACATTGTAACAGCATATATTGGAAGTAAAGAAGTTAATCTTAATCCACTTGACTTTGCAAAATATTCTTGAAATGAAATTACTATATAGGTTAAGCCATAAAGATGTTATCCCACAGTTTTGAATGGAGCCAGAGAAGCAATATCTGAGTTAGAGAATAGGTCGTAGCTTCTGTAGGAAGAGTAGAAGTGTTTTATGGTTTTATGACTTCCAGGAGATGCAACAAAGCTCTCTCTGTGTGTATGGTAACAGATAGGTGGTAAAATCCTGTCAGCTTCTAGTGTTGGTGATAGCATGGGAAACAGTCATATGACCGGGTGTATGTGATGTCATTCTGTAAGCCAAAAATAATATTTAGATATTAGAAGGAGTTTGCTCTCAGCATTCTGTATTCTGTCTTGGATCGGGCAACAATAACCACTCACCTATTTTACCTTGCTCTATTCAGTATGTAGGAACAGTAATTCTTTTAGTCAGTCAGGAATAGATAGCGAGACTAGCTAAATACAGTTTTTGTATAACTGTGTGAAGCTGTCCATCTGTGTTATTTTTAATATTCCCTGTGACTGAATCTCTGGTGTTTACTATAAATAGATAATTAGTATTTCATGTTCTTTTATTATTATTTACAATTAAATATATTTAAACTTTTCATTATGGCTGGTCCTTTTTAGAAAATATTTAAGTTTTGAGTTTTTGTAAATATTTATTTGGCGAAAACTCTGCCTCTCCTGAAAGCCTGGCTATTTGGTCAACATTACCATTTGTATTAATATTAATTTCACTCAGTATAATTGGATACCACTTTAAGAGCCTTATAGTAACTGACTGATGGCAGTGAATCTACCTTATAGTCTGGGCAAAGTTGATTGAGCGGGTAATCTGTGACAGCCTTTCCCAGGCGCGCGTGTGAGTGTTAGCTACTTGGGGCAGGGGCATGAAGCACTGGTTTCACAGAGAGTGGTGCAGGACTTGGCTTGGGCACTTGGCTGAGGATCTAACCCTATAGCTGTACCAGTGGGGAGTCTTATAGGGGACCTGGAGAGAGACAGATATAGAGACACCAAGACTCTGGGCTGACTGTGTTCCCTGTGTGCTCTTAAGGGAAATTGTTCTTGATGCAGAGAGGTCTGCATCTGGAAATACTGAGTGTATCCATTTGTATTCCAAGTGAATGCCCCTCTACAGTGTCAGTGGTGAGGATTCAGGATCCTTGATTACTGGCCCAGCGTGGGGATGTCACTGTTGTGATGATTTCAAAGAACTATATAAATGTATCATTGCATACCTATATGCCACTTGTATGTTGAAAGTCATACTGGAGTTAGCAGGCCTAATAAAGTACTGATGTTCATCGTATTTCACTGTTGCAGTCATTACACTTGGGTTATCCTGCTGGCAGGCTACCCGCAGTCGGCCTGAATTCCAAAGTCCTGGTCCAGCGTCGGTTGCTGTCGCCACTTCCCTGACGTCAGTGCACCAGGGGTATAAAAGATGCAGCCAACGCCATTTTCTTCAGTCTTTCTTGCCGCGCGGTGCCTGAAGCAAAAGCAGTTCGCAAGTGCCGGTCGGCCAATTCCTGAGATTTTCAAAACCGAATTTCAGATCCAAAGTCTTCATTAAAGCTAAGTACCCCGTTGGGGAAACTTTTTTCTTGCTCCAGACCGATGTCAGAAAAAGTTAACAATTGTATTTCTTGTGGGAAGCAAATACCTCATAAGGATTTTCATTCTTACTGTATTCCTTGCCTAGGCCCTGACCACGATGTTGCTAGCTGTCGGTTTTGTGCTAGATTTAACCAACGCACTATTAAGTGTCGGTTCAATTTTGCATTTCATTACTTTGGCCGAAGATTTAATTATATAATGCAGTCGGAACAGCTGACAACCGGAGTTTATAAAAAGCGCAAGGAAAAGGACAGGCATCCGAGGTCCAAAACCGATGATGAGGCCTCTGCTAGGCCAGTCGCCAGTTCACCGGTTCTCAGTGAGGCACTTTCGCAGCCCCTGATGCCCGCTACCTCAGAGCCACAGGCCGCTTCCGACTCCCACGTGGAGCTGACTAGGCCTCTGGATACTCAAGGTATTGGACATTCGGAAACTATTCCCTCAGATGGGTCCGGAACCGCTGAGCAGGCATCGGCTTCTGGGGGTGTTAACCTCAGTTTCAAAGGCAAAGACTAAAGCAGCTCTAAAGACAAAGAAACAAATACAGCATTCTCCTGCACAGACTTCCATGCCTAAAAAACAGATGCTTAAAATGGCCGAAGACCTAATTACTTTGATCAGGACAAATGGGTCTTGAATAAAGTGCTCCAGGGCTACAGGTTCCACTTTCACACCCTGCCAAAGGCAAAAGGTATGCCAGACCTGCCACAAAATCAATGGGCAGAGGCACAAAAACAAGTTACATCCCTCATGGACATGAGGGCCATTCAGTGAGTACCACAGCAAGAGCAGGGACAAGGATTCTACTCAAGACTATTCCTGGTACCCAGAAAGGACAAAGCCTGGAGGCCAATACTGGACCTGTCTATTCTAAACACTTTTCTGGATGTTCCAAAATTCAAAATGTTGACTCTGCAGCAGCTTCTGCCCATACTAGGCAAGAAGGCTTGGCTTGTAACTTTGGACCTAAAAGAGGCATACCTCCATGTCCCAATCAGACAAAATTGCAGACAATACCTCAGATTCATAGCTGGATCAATGCACTACCAATTCTCTGCACTGCCCTTTGGCTTATCTACTGTGCCCAGGGTCTTCACAAAATGCCTGACACCAGTAATTGCTTTCTGCAGACAAAGAGGAATTCAAATATACCCTTGCTTGGACGACTGCCTTATTCAAGCAGAGAACAAAGACATTCTACTGAAGCATCTGGCATTTGTAAAAAGATTACTAATTTGCCTAGGGTACATGGTAAACGAAAAGAAATCAAAACTAGTACCCTCTCAAGAGATAATATTCCTGGGTGCAAGCTTAAATACAACTGCCCAGATGGCTTATCTCATGCCAGACAAACAAAGGCAACTGACTTCTTACTTCGAAATGTTGGCAACAGAGACCCAGTTATCTGCAAGAAAAATTCTGCAGGCTTTGGGCTTCATGGCTTCCTGCATTCTACTAATTCCATATGCAAGACTGCATATGAGGAAACTACAATGGTATCTAAAAAGTGTTTGGACTCAACATTGCCACAGCCTGGAAACATTAATTACCCTCATTCCCTGCCTGCAACAGGAGCTTTGATGGTGGGCACAGGCCTGTCACCACAACAAGGGACAGCCATTCACTCTACCCACGGCCAGACAAACACTAACAACAGATTCATCAGATTATGCCTGGGTGGCCCACATGGCAGGAAAATGTATTCAGTGAGCATGGCCAGCAAGCCAAATGCATCTTCATATCAATCAAAAAGAGATGCTAGCTGTTCAGAATGCCCTGACAGCCTTCAAGGATCTACTTCATCCAGGACAACTGCTGGTAAAGACGGACAATACTACAGTCATGTGGTACATAAACAAGCAGGGCGGCACACATTCCTACCCCCTCTACAGACAAGCCATGACTTTGTGGAACACAGTACTGACTTATCAAGTACACCTGCAAGCACAATTCCTGCCAGGAAAGACAAATACTCTGGCAGACAAACTAAGCAAAAATCTCAAGGATCCTCACGAGTGGAAACTAGATCCACAAATCTTCAGCATGATAACAAGGAAATGGGGAAGTCCAGACATAGATCTATTTGCCTCCCCGCACAACTGCCAACTACAGAGATTCTGCACAAGGACTTATCATAAACAAGCATGGAAAGTGGATGCCCTATCATTCAGCTGGAAAACACTTACAGTATATGCCTTTCCTCCACTGCCTCTCCTCCCAAGTTACTCCTAAAGGTCAGACAAGAGAAGCCAAAAATGATATTGATTGCCCCAGACTGGCCACACCAGCACTGGTACCCAATCCTAAAGAGCTTGTCTCAAGGCCCAGCCTGGACATTACCCCATATTCCTCATTTGCTGACCCAATAAAACAATCAGATCCTGCACAGCCAACTCAGAACCCTAAATCTGGCTGCATGGCTGATTATTTAACCATTCAGAACACACCTCTCTCTAAAGTAGTTATGGATATTATTTTGGAGGCCAGGAGGTCCAGCACCAGAAAATCTTATACAGAAAAATGGAAGAGATTCTGTGCTTGGAACCAGGCACAAGGAATGGACGCACTTGTACCAAATATTCCTCAGATTTTACAATACCTAACTGAGATGCTGGACAATGGCCTATCCTTCTCATCAATTAAGATCCATGCCTCTGCCATTTCAGCTCATTACAATACAGATCCACCTATTTTTTCACATCCACTGCTAAGGCAGTACTTCAGAGGGGCCAAAAACATAAGACCTCCAAGGAGAGCTCCAACACCTGCATGGGACCTCAATTTTGTCTTGGAAAAGCTCACACTGCCTCCTTTTGAGCCAGCCAATACAGCTGAGATAAAATACTTATCATGGAAAACAGCTCTGCTCCTAGCAATAACCTCAGCAAGAAGAGTCTCAGAGTTACAGGCACTAATGGCTGTGGAACCTTTTGGCTGTGGAACCTTTTATTATTTTCCATCCGGACAGGGTTTCTCTAAGGACAAACCCAACTTTTATGCCTAAGGTAGTGTCCAGTGTGGCTCTTAACCAAACCATTAATTTGCCTACCTTTTATCCAAACCCACAGAATAAAGGGGAGAGACTTCTGCATTCTTTGAACATACACAGACAGCTACGCTTCTACTTGGACAAAACTAAAGCCTTCAGAAAGACTGAGCAACTCTTAGTGGCATATGCTGCAGGATCGCAAGGAAAAGCTATTTCAAAGCAGACTGTTTCAAAATGGATAGGCCACTGCATTCGTTTCTGCTATTCACAACATGGCAAATCAGTGCCTAAGGGCATTAGGTCACATTCAACCAGAGCAGCAGCCACTTCAGCAGCCTTCCTCAGAGGAGTACCAACCAACGACATTTTGGAGGCTGCAACTTGGACTTCAGTGCACACTTTTACAAAGCACTACCACTTACCTCTTTACTCTAAATCCAGAGCAGGCTTCGCCACTGCAGTTCTGCAGGGCCTCATAGCCACTCCTAATTCTATCTAGGCCCAGCCACCCAACCTCAGCTTTGGGATTCAAACCAAGTGTAATGACTGCAACAGTGAAACACGATGAACATAGTACAGTTGTGTACCTACCATAAATGTAGATGTTCGAGTGTATTCACTGTTGCAGTCCAGGTTACCCTTCCTCCATCCCCCTTTCATTGCTGGGACTTATCTGTACTTCTCTATTCTATACAACCTATGTGGTGTATTTGCTTGTAGATGAAGGTAATGTTTATGTTAGTGCATGCTTTTTTATGAGTAGAATGTTTAGCCTACCCTTTTGGGGGCACCTGACATCTGGGGCAAGAAAAACTGAAGAAAATGGTGTTGGCTGCATCTTTTATACCCCTGGCACACTGACGTCAGGGAAGAGGTGACAGCAACTGACGCCAGACCAGGACTTTGGAATTCAGGCCGACTGCGGGTAGCCTGCCAGCAGGATAACCCAAGTGTAATGACTGCAACAGTGAATACACTCGAACATCTACATTTATGGTAGGTACACAGCTGTACTTTATGCTTAGCTATATATAGACTGTGAGCTATATTCATGAAACTCAGAAATATTAATAAATGCAACCCCATTAATGTTTTTTTTTTTTTTGCTGTTCTTGTGTGGCATATTTAAGTGGGGTTACACTACTAATCTGCTCTATCACCTGAATTCGTTATGACTATTCTATGTACACAATGGCATGTAACAGTTGTCACTTTATGCTTCTTACTGTACATGCCTGAGTTAGTTCACTAACAAATCAACAATTAAATAAATAAAAATTGAAGCTCTTACCTCCAAGATTCTTGACACTTGCATTTTAGAATAACCAAAGCATCCTAGGAAGCTTTAAACAGGTTTAAAAAGTGAAGTATAGTAGTTGTTAATAACTATAAGGTGTCTTTTTTCTGCTACAATACACCGAGAAGATCCCAACCCTTTCTGAGATCAGTAAAATTGCACTTGACAAAGTTCAGACTGAGCTCTGACAGGTGTTACTGGCTGCACCCTTTTTGACTACAATATGTCACCACACCAAAAAAATCTATTTCCTGTCTACAAAGGCTTGACAGAGTGAATTATTATATATGTTAGTAATTGCAGGCTGTTCTTTAATGGCTGCTATATTTCAACACACTATAGTGTCCTCTCCTTCTTTGCAGTCAGGAGTTGTGGGAGCACTTAGCATGACATGACTACAAGGACAAGCTAGAGAACAAACTGAGTTTTTTGCAGCTCAATAAAATACTCTGGTTTTCATAATCAATTTCTTTGTTGTGCACCTTGCACTGCTCTTCTCAAAGACAATTTGCTGGGGTTTTCCCACTTCATAATTCACTCATCAGACAGTCCCTCCTTCCAGCTATATGGTTAAACAGCTTTTACTGCAATCATTCACTGGGTCTCAACCTTGTTTCTAAGTACTTGCAGGTAGAAGTTATTCCATCGAGAAGGGGTGGCCTCAGAGCAAGGATCTAGTTTAATTCCAAGAATATATGGGGACTATTTCTGGATACACTTTATTCATCTTAAAGGGTACGTAGTTTGTCCAAGCCCTCCTTGAAAGAGTTGTCATGTTCAACACTCAAATAACATATGTTTTGGGACTGCAAATATTTTTTCATGGTTTTCAGACAGTGATTTCATACATACCTCTCAGATATCCCTGATTTACAGGGATATCTCCAATTATAGCTCAGCATTTTGATCTGTCCCTCTTAAAATGGATATTTTTTTGAGTAAAGGTGGTGGCTGTCAGGAAATAATGCAAATCTTTAAAGTTACAGGCATATTCTGTTTTGTCGAATTCATTCATTCTTAATTGAAGATCTCATCTTTGTTCAGTTCAGTAACATTGATATTTAAAAGGTGTCCCTGATCTGGGGTTTTTATCCGTGATTATTTTTGACTTTGTCACTGATTCTGGAGGTAAGAGGTTGAGAGTTATGATTTCCTGTGATATACCATTTCCTCCACATGCAGCCAAACATGGAGAAAGTCTCTAATTGAGACTGGCTGCATCCTCATAGGAGACAGCTCTCCAACAATTCACTGCTATTCTTCCAGCCTCAGAATTCAGTTCCATCATTTGTCCTCCCCTATATTAAACTGCATGGCATTTAATTACTATCTGATGTAGTATTCACCTGTAATTGATTTTTCTTGTCAGTGTCAGTGATTCAGTAGGTAGCTTCCTTGCTTTTGATGTTAGACGATCAGATGACTGTGGCTTGTATTCCAATGCCACTCACATAGATTCACTTTCCAGTAATGATGCAACAGTGCATAAAGGGGGTGCTGCATTCCAGAATGTGCCATCCTTCATATAAGATCTTAAACCAAGGTTCCAGCTGCATGAGGTGTGTCATTCATCCTGTGCATCTGAATAAGACAATGAGACTTGTTTGTTTGTTTTCGTAGTTTATTACATATAAACAGATCAAGATGGATGGCAGGAACATTAAACTTAAGCAAACTGACTGACTACTACACACATACATGCTGTCACTCTGGCTGCTCACTCAAAATGGCACTCTTGCTTGCACGTGCTCAGTACCTATATGCATGTGCCCACTGATTAGAATACTTCTTAAAGGTACATCACACACTCTGATGTACATCCTCCCTCTTTACTGAGCTGTCTCACATTGACAATGACATTTGAACAGGCATGCATATTATACAGACAATAATAAACAAAAATACAGTTATGTCCAGGTTGCCATGTATCTGGAAATGTGACCTGATCATGTAATGCAATAGGACTGGGTTTAGCAGCAGAGACAGTCACTGGGGAATGTTCTGCTTTAGGACTCTCAGGGATATTCTTAGGAACAGGGATTGCTGACGGAATGTCCTCTGGAACAGGAACATTGGACAAGTCACTCTGAGAATTAGAGTTTTTATAACAGGCAAGATGCTGTAACACTGGCTCGGACACTGGTAATAAATGCTTCCGATTCCACCTAAATTCTCTTCCTTGTGATTCCATGATGTATGATCTCGGTTCTTGACACAAACTTTTCACAAATCCAATAAGATCAAAACCTTTTGTTGTCTGCATCCTCACTATCTCCGCTTCTTTTAATGGAATGAGGGGCTTGCTGGTCTTATCATAGTAGGACTTCTGGGACAAATGCTTTTTATGAGTTGGGCTTTCACTGCCTTCTTGTTTTTAGCACATGGAACCAGTAAATTGCTACTGACTGGTAATGTGGTTCTAGTTTATCTCGACATGAGTCTCTGGCCAGGTGAACCAAGATGATTATTGCAAGGAATATTTCTGAGATTAAGCAAGTTTAGAAAAACAATGGTATTGTCACATTTGGATCTCTCTAACAGCTGTTTTGCACTTTGGGCTGCACATTCAGCCAAGCCATTTGACTGTGGATATTCAGGACTACTCGTAATATGAACAAAGTCCCAGGTTTCAGCAAATTTCTTGAACTACTGACTTGTAAACTGTGGGCCATTGTCAGAAATAACTCTGTGTCAACTACCATGGACAGAAAAATGTCTCTTCAACTTAGTAATGACCCAACGTCTCGTAGATGCGTACTAAATATCCACAAACAGAAGTAAAAAGTCACTAGAATACCACTCACGAATAGTGCAGCAAAGATGAGGCAGAACCAGCCTGGATTAAAACAGCAAATGTAACATTTATTGAAAATGTCAAAAGTTGAGCGCTTTCACTCGCATCACACGAGCTTCTTCAGAACAAATACACATTCTAGTCTACCCATTTAAATATCAAGAAATCTTAAAATTGGCGCCAAAACTAAATATTGGTCTTAAAGCTGTATACCCTGTCATAGCATGAATATATTAAAACAACTACTATCCTATGTAATACTGTGAATATATTAAATATAACATATACATAGATATCAAAAAATAAAAGAGTACTAAGTGTCAAAATGTTAAAATGTTATGCACCACTATATTATTACATAAATGGAAATATCTCAACATTAGCTTTTCAGCATTAATACAGGTTTCACAGAGATGTAATCATTGATGCCTGGTGCAGTCATAGCATCAGTGAATAACTGCCACCAGTATTCCCTATATGCAAGCAAGTTTTAATATTTCCACCTCTGGGATCTACTACAGTAATATCCAAAATAGCAAATTTAAAATAATGTTCCAGTCCTTCTTTGTTAATATGCCTAAATAATGCATTTGTCATGTCCTTTGTTTTAATACTATAGTTATGAGCATATATTCTCTTTTTAAACTGTCTTTGAGTTCTCCCAATATAGTACGCAGGACATGTCATGCATTTGGCCATATAAATAAGCATATTAGTTCTGCAATTCCCTTTCTTAAATTTAACTGTGGTCTTGTTAATATTGTCCAAAATTAACCAATTAACTTCCAAAATATCCTTACACTGATTACAGGCCCCACACTTCCTAGTGCATGTGTCTACTGATGTATGAGTCCTAGCTCTGTTTTCAAAATAATATTTTAAGCTCTTGCCCATTTTGTGGACAAAATAAGGTCTTTCACCTATAATATTGATAATGTCCTGCTCAGAAAAACATAAGTCCCAATACTTGGTCATAATATTTTTAATGAATTTTGTGTGCGGACCAAATTCCAAAATACATGCCCTTTTGAACTTAATGTTATCTTTGCTTGTCGGGTCTTTGGTGTATATCCCAACATCAGTGTTACTGTTTGTTCCTAACAATGGGGTATACTTAGTACCCCAATGTTCTAAAACATATTGACTGATGTTCAGCAGCATTTTATCATCATATCCTCTCTCCAGGAATAGCCTGGTAATAAATCTCACCTCCTCAGTCATATCAGTGTATTCTGATGTCATCCTAATTGCTCGTACTAACTGCCCTTTGAAAATATTGCTTTTCATTTTATAAGGGTGATTACTACTAAACTCCAAATACGAGTTCGTAAAGGTGTTTTTTCTGTGTATCCTAGATTTAAAACTACTGCCATCATACGTTATTAATGTATCTAAATAAGCTGTCCCAGTGTGATTGTATTCACATGTGAATTTCAGATAACTTGTGCTGTGATTCAAGTAGGAAACAAACTCATTAAATGAGTTGCTATTCCCGTTCCACAAAATATAGATATCATCTAGGTACCGTGAGTAGTACACAATATTGTCAGAGTACTTACTACCAAACACATAGGTCTCTTCCCAATCTAGTAACACTAAATTGGCATAAATGGGGGCACAAGCTGCCTCCATAGCCACACCTTGGGTTTGTCTGAACATCTCTCCCTCAAAAAAGATGAAATTATGATCGAGTACTATACTCATTAACTCAGACAACAGCCGTATCTTTTCCCGACTCAGCTTGCTGTGTTTGGTCATACTGTTGGTAAAGGCAGTAATCCCTTCATTGTGAGGAATACAAAAAAATAGGTCCACTACATCAGTGGAAGTCAAAAGTAAATCTTTTCATTCATTAAAAATATTATGACCAAGTATTGGGACTTATGTTTTTCTGAGCAGGACATTATCAATATTATAGGTGAAAGACCTTATTTTGTCCACAAAATGGGCAAGAGCTTAAAATATTATTTTGAAAACAGAGCTAGGACTCATACATCAGTAGACACATGCACTAGGAAGTGTGGGGCCTGTAATCAGTGTAAGGATATTTTGGAAGTTAATTGGTTAATTTTGGACAATATTAACAAGACCACAGTTAAATTTAAGAAAGGGAATTGCAGAACTAATATGCTTATTTATATGGCCAAATGCATGACATGTCCTGCGTACTATATTGGGAGAACTCAAAGACAGTTTAAAAAGAGAATATATGCTCATAACTATAGTATTAAAACAAAGGACATGACAAATGCATTATTTAGGCATATTAACAAAGAAGGACTGGAACATTATTTTAAATTTGCTATTTTGGATATTACTGTAGTAGATCCCAGAGGTGGAAATATTAAAAACTTGCTTGCATATAGGGAATACTGGTGGCAGTTATTCACTGATGCTATGACTGCACCAGGCATCAATGATTACATCTCTGTGAAACCTGTATTAATGCTGAAACGCTAATGTTGAGATATTTCCATTTATGTAATAATATAGTGGTGCATAACATTTTAACATTTTGACACTTAGTACTCTTTTATTTTTTGATATCTATGTATATGTTATATTTAATATATTCACAGTATTACATAGGATAGTAGTTGTTTTAATATATTCATGCTATGACAGGGTATACAGCTTTAAGACCAATATTTAGTTTTGGCGCCAATTTTAAGATTTCTTGATATTTAAATGGGTAGACTAGAATGTGTATTTGTTCTGAAGAAGCTCGTGTGATGCGAGTGAAAGCGCTCAACTTTTGACATTTTCAATAAATGTTACATTTGCTGTTTTAATCCAGGCTGGTTCCGCCTCATCTTTGCTGCACTATTCGTGAGTGGTATTCTAGTGACTTTTAACTTAGTAATGACAGTATTGGACTTTAGGTTAGGAAGTAGGTCAGTCTCAAACCAATTTGAATAAGTCTACTAACACCAAGTCTTCTTCTTCTTTCGGCTTTTCCCGGTTAGGGGTTGCCACAGCGGATCACCTGTCCGCTCATGATTGACAGTAGAGTTTTATGGTGTCAAGTTGCCAGGCCGGCGCCCAACCTTCCACGGAAGGCACACACATGCACGCACTCATGCCTAGGGCCAATTTACAGTGTCCAGTCCACCTACAGCATGTCTTTGGGATGTAGGAGGAAACCGGAGCACCAGGAGGAAACCCACGCGACCACAAGGAGCACATACAGACTCCGCACAGAAGGCACTCAATATCTGTGGCTACTGTCAAGCAAAGTACTTCAGGAATCTAGCTTAACTGAAGTGGTTCTTTCTGTTAATATGGCTTAGTACTACTACATACAGAACAACATGAAAGCACTTTCTCAATATCTTTTGACATAGGAGGCCAAAATACTAGACCTCTCGCCCTTCTTTTGGTAGAATTAGTTCCTGGGTGGCCACGATGTAAGATCTTAATGTACTTTTGTTGTAGGGATTTTGGAACAATCACTTTTGGACCTTTCATGATGATACCATTGTCTGACAAAATTTCATCTCTGTAGGGAAAATACTGCTGCACTTCTACTGGTAAACAAGATTGTTTTGAAGGCCATCCTCAACTGATAAAGAGGTTGAGCATCTGAGAACTGGATCTGAGGCTGTGTGAGTTCTAAGCTCATCAATACATGGAAGAAATATTTCTCACTTCCATGACTTCAAAATCAGGTTGCTCATTCTCATGCTGTTCTGTGGTCTTCCTGGGCAATCTGGATAAGGTATCAACAAGACAAAAAAGTTTGCTTTTTGTGTAAACAAGACTGAATTTGTACTTTTGCAGTTTGAGCATCATGTTTTGGAATCTGGCAGGAGATGTGTACATTGGCTTTCTCAAAATAGTGTCCCCAGTAGTAGTTGTTGAATTAAATTAAATTTAGTCAATTAATTAAGGTATAAAAACTTGGTCAGCACAGAGGCACTTTATTCTGATGAAGTTTCCCGTGTTGGAGATGAAAGCGAATTTTAAATTCTTTTGTATCGCTAAAATAAACCTTATACGTACCATCTAATTTTGTATGTTTTTTGGACTACCTGTGGATTACCATCGTGGGACAGCCTTCATTGGATCCTGTACTACTGGGGAAACTGAGTTTTATTGGTTTCTTGATTTATTCCCCATTTTCCATTTTTTCTATTTTTACTGGTTTCTCAAAATAGTGACTAGAGGCTGGTGGTCAGTTTTGATCTGGATAGGTCAGCCATAAATATAATCATGGAACTTCAAACATGTAAACATAATTGCCAAGAGCTTTTTCTCAATTTCAGCATACTGCATCTTGGTCTGTTTAAGAGTTCTCGATGGACAGGCTGCTGGTCTACCCTCTTGAAGAATGACTGCACCAAGACCAAACTTAGAAGCATCACAGGAAAGAGCTACTGGTTTGTGAACATCATAGTATCTTAAAGTAGGTGGACTGGCAATTTTCTGTTTCAGGACATCAAATGCTCTTTGGTATTGTTCTGATCAAGTGACATCTTTACATGTCAGCTCTCTTAGCGGTGCTGAAAGTTGACTCAGATCTGGAATGAACTTGCCTAAATAGTTAACCATACCAAGAAACATTGTAAGTCTTGGACATTGTCTGGAGCTGGCATTTCAAGAATAGCTATTTGTTTGGCAGGATCTGGCCATAAGCCTTAACTGATAATAAAATGACCCACATAAGTAACTTCTCTTGGCCTGAATTTACATTTCTGAAGATTCAGCTTAAGTTTCATTTCACGAGCACTTTACAGAACTTTCCTGCAGTTTCTCTCATGTTCAACTTCACCATTGCCTCCTACTAGAATATCATCTACTATAATAGCACATGGATAGCCAGAAAAAAATTTTTCATCACACACTGAAAGACTTCACTGGCAGAATTTATTCCAAATGGGTTTCTCAGAAATCTGTACCTTCCAAATGGTGCACTGAATGTGGTTAGCAATGCAGATTTGCCAAAATGAACTTTTAGAATCTTAATCACACAGATTTAATAATCTACTTAATAATTTGGTTAAATAAGAGGTACCACATCATTATAAATTTTATTTAAAGTACATAAGGTTTATATATTATTATTATGACAACTACTAATCAGGGCAGGACCAGCTCAAATGTCACACTGATGGGGGAATGGATGTGAATTTCACAGGTGTACCAATAACACTTTGTTTTACAGCACAATAAACCACTCCCATGCCTGATAAAAAGTATATATATATATATATATATATATATTTAGAAAGCTTGTGAGGAAATTATTACTCTATTTTTGTTTTACTTGGATCGCTTGTCTGTGTACGTAAAGGATTTTCGACTGGAAACAGACTGCCTGCCTTGCTTGGATTACATTCTAATACTTAGTAATGTTGTACAATTATATATTTTCTATTATTATTTTTTGTTTTGTTTTGTTTTGACTTAAGACTAGTTTAAGTTCACTACTTCTACTACTATTGTCTGGTCTGATTAATATACAGTGATTAGCTAGAAATATATGGACTGAAAATCTTCCACACAGAGAAGTTTCTTACACTGTTTTAAAATGTCTTTTCCTCACTTTATCCACCACACCCTTTTGCCACAACCATGATTTCACTTAAGACTTCTTATTATCACTTTCTTTTTTTTTTTTAAAACAAGTTTATTGTTTTTAACATACAAAATAAATATCATAACAATTTTATACAAGTAATTGAAATAGAAATGGTTATAACATTCAATAAAATAACCAAAGTATTTACAAAGACATCCACTAATTATTATCACTTTCTTGATAAACAATTTTTCTTCTGATCTACTCTTCTAAACAAACCAAACAAATGTGCATAGTTTTCATTCTTTCAGTATTAACCTTTTCAGTATTATGCAAGATATATAAAAGTTCATCTGTATTTACTTTCTTAGAGCATTCAAACCTAAATTCCTTTCTCACCAGCTCCTAAAAATTCGTAATACTTTTACATTATAAAAAAAAGGTGTCTTGATGTCTCATCTACCCCACATATATCACATTTTGTTTCTTCCACTCTCTTATGCCACATGAATGCTTTATCTGGCAATATATCAGTTAACCTGCATAAAAAAGTTAACCATCCCCATATTTTTTCAAATCAAATACATCTCTCTTGAATTGCTTTCCTCTTTTTATTGAAAGATTCGACTCATGGATTAATCAAATGAAACTTTTTCATCACTTTTTATAGCATATTTTTCTTCCTCTATCTGTCCTACATTGTGCTGCTGTATATTTAATACTTTAGTATATTGCAACACTTTATTATATTCCGGAATTTCATTTTCCTCAATGTCTTCTTTTTCTTTTCCTAACATAATAATCAAAAATGTGCATAGTTTTAGCAACCTCTCTGGTGGCTCTAACTACTACCAGTTGATGTGGGTTCAATTAGCAGCTCACATGACTGGTGGAGTGGCAGGGAATTGATGGTATGCCCATCCTGGGTGGGAGGGTGCTCTTTGATATTCCTAAGGGGAGGTGCGGTCCAAAGAGGGGAGTTGCCTTTGGATGCAGAGAATGAGTGTGGGGTGGGGGGACAAGTAAGTGGGTAGAGCATAAAATAACCCCCCACCAGACAGAAGCACAGATGGGCTGAGCCCCCAGGATGCCCTTTGGATCCATAACCAGTCCCAGAAATACTGGGGGAGGTTTGTGAGATGGAGTTGGAGGATGATGGCTGATAGAAAGTCTTGAACACTTGAGTTTAGAATTTTTTACTAAAGAAAATCTGAAACTGGAGAAACTAGCTCCAAAGTGGGAGTCCAGAGAGAAGTTCAGATTTATCAGTGAGAGTCCTGACAGTGGAGGACGTGGAGGTTACCTGCATTGAACCTGAGCGATTTTGCAAGCTAGACTTTCTATTTTGTCAGTGGAATTGTTGCAGTAAGAGACTCTGAAACTGTATTAACAGGCTTACCAGGGCGCTGGTGCAGTTCAGAAAGAGTGCCAGTTTAAGAGAGACTCTGTACATTAGTTCTGATTTTTACTTTGACTTGGCATATGAACTGAATTGTTTACTTTGTTGAAAGCTTGCCATTTTGTTTAGTTTCTGGTGAAATGCAGTCTGTTTTGTGTTTTATTAAAAAAGCCCTTCTGCTACTTTAGAAACATGATGTGTATATTGACTGGAGTATTCACATCTGGTGGAAGCAGTGGACAGCTACAACTTTTTCTGATTCCACCAGTGAGTTTTTCCTCATAGCAATCAAAGAGAATTTGTGCCTCAACCAAGTGGTACTGAGTCTCTACAGGTTCATCCAGCTGTGCTGCTATCCCTGCGTGTCCACGATGGCTGTATTTGAGCAGCTTCTTCAGATGATCACTACTGTTGAAGAAAGGATGGAGGCAGTACAAATGAGGGCAATGTCCTTGTTGAAACTCAACATCTGCAAAGACTTAGAATCCTACCCAGTCACCTTCCTAAAGATAGCTATCCAGGAGTGCTGGGATCATACCTCTCAACTTCTTAGCACAAGAAATATGGACAAAGGCAAAAATAATGGGGGACAAATGCCCAAAAATGGGGTCAGATTTTAAATATTGCTCTTATAAATTTATAAAGTTGCTAGAATACTAGGTTTTGCATTCATAAGCATTTTTGAAGGATATGAAGTTTTGAAAATCAAATGTCTGTTATTATTTAGTGACTTCAATCATGAATGATTTTCTAAAAAATCACAGATTTTATGAGGGACAGACCAAAAAAATATGAGGCAACAATCTGGATGGTTGAGAGGTATGGCTGGCATCACATAATTTGGGTAGGGATTATAATGGTAAATCTTATGGGGAAATCCCTTTTTGTATACATGGGCATTCCTAACTTGGGCTGTAGTAATTCTGGTAAGATAATAACGCTTACTAGTGAGTACGAGTCAACTCAGAAACACAGGCTCTCAAAGTTCTTGAGTGAGCCTTCCCTAGAGATGAGACAAAACAGTGCACAATTATTTGATTAAAACATATTGGGAAGTATAGACACTGAGGAAGTGAGTAGTAAAAAAAGAATGGTGGAAATTCTAGGAATAGATTGATGTTAAAGGATTTTGCTGGCAATTATTAAAAAGTGGGTGCATTAGACAGATCCACAAGATAACAAAAGCTTTGTGACTTTAGTAGAGAGGTATTTTTTGTTATGAAAATTTGCATAAAGAAGCACCCCGTTATTTAGCTAGGAAAGTAGTAAATAAAGGGAGAAGGACCACATCTTTCATACTTTTTAAGTGTGGGGAAAGATGGCACATTGCTAAGTACTATGAAGGGGGAATTAAAGCAGAGATTCTCTTGCAGAAAACTAAGGAGATGAAGAGATAAGAGCCTATAGAAATTTACTTTTTATTACAGTGCTACTCTCAAGCTGATGAAATGTTTAATTACAGTGGATGGGCAAAATCAACACGGTCTCCTCTAGTCTAGTGGTATAGCCACTTTTGTGAAAGCACTACATATTTGCAAAAAAAATAAAAATAAAAAAAAGCTCACTCACTAAAGTCTATCTTGGTGATGTGCATTCATGGGGGAAAATTATGGCACCTGGTTACTCATGTAGAGGTAGTTTGGGGAAGTCCTACACCCTGTAGCTATGATGCACCCTACCTTACTCATAAGGTAATCATTGGAATGAGACTACTGTAAGGAGGCTTATATAGTTTCTAACTTAGACTCCAGGTCTACACAGTACAGTAGTCCACAGGATAAAAGCACCCCACCCATCCTTGAACCATGTGAGGGCAGAGGACCACTGAAACCTTGGGTAACTATATAAGGTAAAGGTACAGGTTAATCCAAAGTTTGGACAAATATGTCTAAAGATGGAAGACTGCACCCATGTAATACAGAGGTTTCTTGCAAGAGTAGGGACATCAACCCTCTTGACAGGAGACAAGGTTCCAAAAACCCAAAGAAGGGTTAAAGTCAGAGAATGAGATAAGGAAAGTGAATAATGAAGAACCACAGGGAGTACATGGGGCTCAAGGTGAAGGGCAACTAAGTAATGCTGCCTTGCGCATTGGAATGAACTGTCTTTTCTCAGTGAGGAGTGGAACACAGAGGTCCTATACCTGCCAAGTATTAAAAGGAAGCAAGACTTTCTACTCCTCAAGACACAGTGGGCGAAGTGGGGTCTCAGTCTTTCTGATCTCTGAGTAGGCCTACTAAGCTTTGAAAAGTCTCAGTGGAAGGACTTAAGCTGTACTAGAGAAAATATATCCACGGTATTAGGGAAGGACTTTCCCAGTGAACCTCCACCAACTTATCGCTACTTTAATATGGAGAATGAATTTATCTATATGGTTGCTAAGGAGAGAGGGGAGACTATCTGGCAGCTACTGGTACCTTAACCCATTAGATAAACAGTCTTTAGAAAAATGTCCCATAGTCCTGTGTTGGATGACCATTTAGGCACAGATAAAGCCAAGGTGTGTGTCCTAGATAGAGATGACTGGCAAACTGTCATGACAGCAATTAAAAACTGCTGTGTTGGGGTTTCCTGAGTATCAGTGGATAGTCCCTAACAAAAGTTTTTGCAATTGTTTGGTTCCTATGACTGTAATCTTAAGTCCCTTTTGAAAGGAATGGAATGAATATCATGAAGTTGTTAATTAGGTCCAGAAATCAACGCATACCTCTCAACTGTGTGTTTTTTTGCCTCGTATTTTTGGTCTGTTTCTGAATAAAATTGTGGCTTTCTGGCAAGGATTGAAGTCAGAAAATAATGACATACATTTGAGATTCAGTCTTCATACCCCTCAGAAAATCCATGCTATTACAAAACCTGTTATTCTATCAACTTTCTAAGTTTGTAAGAGCAATATTTAGAAATTGTCCCTATTTTTGGCTGTCTGTCCATCATTATTTATTGCTTTGTCCAGATTTCCTGCCCTAAGACGTTGAGAGGAATGAACTAGTATGCACTGGTAGTAATGGACTGTCCTAGTTCTCCAAAGATGGTCCGAAAAGGTAATAGCAATTGTAAACAAGCAGCGATATTGACATAAGTGGCAATTTTGAAGAGGCTGGTGATAATTTCTTAAGTATGCAATACTGGCATCTAGTGGACAAAGTCGTGAACTGGCATTGAAATTACTGTAAACTGAATTGTGATCATGCAGGACTGTGCATTTCCATTTGTTTAATAGTATGTTTGCAGAAATTTATAATTGTTTTATTTTATTCTACACTCTTGCTACTCAGTCATTTTAAAAGTTTTCCGTTAGCATGCATAGTATCAAGTGTGAATATAGGAAGTATGGAACTCAGTTGTTTATTAGTTATTATACAATGACTGGTCATTAATATTCCAAAATGAGCAAGTTGATTGGCCTGCTCAGTCAGCATGCCTGTTGTAAATCCTAGCATATACCAATGGAAAAAGGTCCGGTCGCTATATATTGTAAGTTTTATTTTTTTTAACAAAAAAAAAATCTGTAATCCAGACTCTGGATATAGCAGAGAGACCGAACGGAGAAAATACTAGGAAAATCAGGTACGTTATTCAAAACTAAAGACACATACCTGATTTTCCTTGTATTTCCTCCATTCTGTCTCTCTTCTACCCATAAACTGTCCGGAAAAAAAAAAAGAAAACAACAACGGAGATTCCGTTAGCTTCCTTTCCAAAGGACTGATATACTGGGTGTGCACCAGGATATTACCAGCTACGGAAGGACAGCACAGCGCCATTATACATCTTCTTCTTTCAGCTGTTCCCATTAGGGGTTGCCACAGTGGATCATCTCTTTACATTTCTTCCTGTTCTCTGCATCTTCCTCTGTCACACCAACCACCTGCATGTCCTCTCTCACCACATCCATAAACCTTATCTTAAGCCTTCCTCTTTTCCTGTTACCTGGTAGCTTCATGCTTAGCATCTTTTTCCCAATATACTCAGCATCCCACCTCAGCACATGTCCAAACCAACGTAAGCACAGCGCCGTTATACAATGACATTATTTAAGAAAATTAAGTATTTTTTTCTTAAATAATGTCATTGTATAATAGCAGTCACCTCTTCCACCCACTCTTACTTCCTACCTGTTGAACCACATAAATCTGACTCTCTTCCTTCAAATTCTGTAATTCTTCTCCTGTTTTTTTTTTTTTTGCTTCTTCTGCATACTGCTGTAACAGTGTCACTTTTTAACAGCTCTTTCTGTCTCAACTACCTGTTCATTCTTCGCTACCCCCTGAATGTCCTATTTTTTGCCTGTCCTACCCTCCACAATACTTCTCCAGATTCTTGTGTGGCTTTCTGGCAAATCATTGAGGATGTAAATCACTTAAGCAATAACTGACTCCATGGTGTGGTGTATTAAGATTTACCCATGGTTGGCTCTATTTAATCAATCGGGCTTCGCCGTCATGATTAAACCACACCAACCGTAGGTAAACTTTAATATACCACACTGACGTCGTCGGTTATTGCTTAAGTGATTTACATCCTCAATGATTTGCCATTTGCTCGGTCATAAATATAATCATGGAATTTCAAACATGCGAACACAACTCAATTTGAGCATACTGCATCTAGATGCATAGGCAATAGGTCTACCCTCTTGAAGGATAACTGCACAAAGGCAGAACTTTGAAGCATGACAGGAAAGAACTATTGTTTTGTAGACATCATAGTATCTTAATGTAAGTGGGTTAGCAATTTGCTGTTTGAGGTTATCAAATGCTCTCTGGTGTTGTTCTAACCATGACCATGCAATATATTTGCATATCAGCTCTCTTACAGCTGCTGATAACTCACTAAAGTCAGGGATAAATTTGCCCAAATAGTTAACCATACCAAGAAAATGCTGTAAGGCCTGGACATTGTCTGGAGCTGGCATCTCAAGACTGGCTGCTTGTTTAGAAGGATCTGGTTGTAAATCTGTACTGGTAAATATATGACCTACATAAGTAACTTCTGCTAATCTGAATTTGCACTTCAGAGGACTGAGCTTTAAATTCACTTCATGAGCTCTGTTCAGAACTTTCCTGAGGTTTCTGTCATGCTCTGCTTAACCATTACCTCCAACTAGTAAATCATTAACTATTATTGCACACGGGTAGCCTGAAAAAATTTGCTCCATTGCACACCGAAAGACTTCACTGGCAGAATTTATTCCAAAAGGCATCCTGAGGAATCTGTATCTACCAAATGGGTACTGAATGTAGTCGGTAATTAAAATTTGTGCTCAAGCATCACTTGCCAAAATGAACTCTTTGCATCTAAGACAGAAAAAAAAACAGTGGCATTTGGCATGAGGGTTGCAATCTCCTCGATTGTACGCAGAGGATGATGAGGTCTTTTTAATGTCTTGTTCAAGTCTCTTGGGTCAATGCATATTCTGATTTCATCTGTATTTTTCTTATGAGCAGCTACCATGGAAGATACCTAGTCAGTTGGCTCTGTGACTGGACAAATCACACCTTGCTGCACCATTTTGTCTAACTGGACCTTGACTTTGTCCTGCATAGCTATTGGAACTCTCCTTGCTGGTCTGACCACTGGATTGATCTCTGGGTCTACTTTCATGGAGTACACAACTGGATGTTTCCCCAGCTTGTCATTGAACACATCAGCATACTCTGAGAAAATAGTATCACTGAAGCTGGAATTGGGACATGTGCTTACATGATGTACTTCTTTGGTAAAAGAAAGCAGTTTCATTTTTAAACTGTCTCTGAGACCTAATAATGACTGCATGGGTCTTTGGACTACATAAAATTGCAAGTTGTAACTGTTCCCAGTGGAACAGCATGAAAGCACTACTGAGCCTTTGATCTGAATCTCCTCAACTCCATAAGCAACAGACTTCGCACAATTGACCGAATTAAGTTGATCACCAACCCTCACTTTAGCAAATATTTCTGCTGACATTACATTACACTTTGAACCAGTGTCTACTTTGAGTTCTGTGGGTTTACCATTGATCAGGACAGTACAAAATACTTTGTTCTTTGCCAATAAATCTACTGCATTAACCTTTTCACCAACTACTGATACACATTCTACATAGAAAGTAGGGTTGCAGATTTCTACATGATCAACTTGCTTTTTTGAGTGACCTTTCTTAATAACTGAATGAGGCTTGCTTGATTTACAAAACATTTGAAAATGATTCCATTGTTTACACTTGTGGCATTGTTGACCAAATGCTAAGCACTTCTCTCTTTTAGACTCACTGTTGGCACCAAGATTATGACAGTTAACAATAAGACTTGATTTGGGTTTTGTTGACTCACTTTTATACTGTACTGAGCATGCTCCAACTAAACTAGTCTTGGAACTTGCTAGAAAGCTACAGGTTTTCATTGCCACATCCACAGGGGTTGCTACTCCCATATGCTTAGGCCTGTTTCTGCTTGTCACGCGTTGCATGCTGTCTACATTTGCTCTAGAGACTGCTGAAACCATGCTATTATCACTTGTAAGCATATTTGTGTGTCTTTCAGTGAGCTCATGGATTTGACAAATCTCTATGGCTTTGCTTAATGTTAAATCACTGTCACAAAGAAAAGTCTTTCTCATTACATCACCATTAACACCACATACAAGCCTGTCCTTTATTAACTCATCTTTCAAGTCACCAAATCTGCATATTTTCTCAAGTCAGTGATATAAGCTGCAAAAGTTTCACCTGGCTTTTGGTCTCTTGTATAAAACAAGTACCCCTCTAATGTAATATTTGTCTGGGGGGGGGGGGGGTTGCACATTTCTCTAAACTTACATTTCAAGCACTCAGGGTATTCCCTGGATTCAGCCGGTACCACAATATGACAGTTTGCCCTATATGCTGAATATACTTCTGGCACATACACATACGAACACTCTCTTTCAATAGCTTCTGACCCAGCTAAGTTAAGCAAAGTGAATGCCCTTGTATGTGCATCTTTGTCAAAAAAATGCTGCTTGCATGAAAATATTGTATTCCTACCAATTATCTGCTATATTATGATCAAACAAAAGTGGACTTGGTCTACGAAATGCCTCTGCTATATCAACACACAGTGGTGAAGGTGCTTGAAATTATGTACAAACATAAACACACACACATATATATATATATATATATATATATATATATATATATATATATATATATATATATATATATATATATGCCAGAACTTTATGCCAGTACTTGTAATTATGCCCAATAGCACAACAAACTCTTTGAAATAACTGCACTTTGCCAAATAAATCTCTGTAGCACAAGAACACTCTGAAATCACTGTACTTTATGAAGCCACTCCTTATCAGTGTAAGAAATACTTTGAAATGACTGTATTTTGTGAATAAACTGTACACAGTGGAAAAAGCTCAGAGTAAGAAACATTTTGAGATGAATGCACTTTGCAAATAAACTGTACACAGTACAAGAACCTTTCATAATGGTTGTACTTTGTGAAATTTATTTATTTATTTATTCCAGTTTGATTACCGGGGAGGTCCACTGGGTTAGGGGGCCCGTTTTCAGTGGAGGCCCGGGGAGAAAAGCTCCACAGAACAAAGTTTATTAACATAAACATTTTTCAAAGATAGTTTAAAACACAGACAGTGGGTTTCTTCAACAAGAAAGAAATAGACAGTCAATACAATTTCAATTTAGTTCATGAGATAAATGAGAATATAGCATAATAGCTAGATTTTGCTGTTTAGTTATGAGTATGAATTTGCAATTGAGAGTGAGGTTAGGAAGGTAAGAAGGTTAGCCAGGAGTGAAGGGGGAGGAGAGTTTGAGAGGTATGGGTGGAAGAGTGCAGTTGCATTTCCTATTTAGGAAGAAGTAGGAATGAAGTTGAGATTTGAAGTTATTAAGGTTGTTACATGTCCTTAGGTAGGAGGGCAGAGCATTCCATTTTTTAGCCAGGGTAAAGGATAAGAGAAGCTGACCAGCTGGGCACTTGGGTTTCTGAACGGTGATCAGGTTTTGGTGAGAAGATCTAAGGGGTCTGGGAGGGGAATAAGGTTGTAGTATATTGGATATAGCTGGGGCAGTTAGAGGGTTGGAACAATAATTTGTGGGCTGTGGTTAATTGGTGAAAGTCTAGTAGGTTGGGGAGTTCAAGCCAGTTTATAGAGTGTAGGGAAATGCAATGATGAGAGGAGGATTTGGCACTGGTCGCAAATTTGGAGATTTTGTTGTAGCATACTTCAAGTTTGGTGATAAGTGTGGAAGATAAATTTGTGAGCAGAGGAGTGCCATACATTAGAGAGGGAAGGAGACAGGTAGAGGTAAGAGTTAGTCTGGAGGAAGGAGAGAGGAAGTGGTTGTTTCTATAAAGTAGGCCAAGTTTTATGTGAGTTTTTTTGATGTTTAGCGGGATATGACAGTTAAATTTTAGTTGATTGTCAATTGTGACACCGAGAAGTTTGGCAGAGGGTACGATCTTGATAGGGGAGTTGTTGAGGCTGGTAATATGAAGAGAGTTTTCATCAAGAGGGGAGGATTTTGAGGGGGGGAATAGAAGGATCTTAGTTTTATTGGCATTAAGAGAGAGGTGATTTTGGAGTATCCAGTTTAGTTTTCAGTGGTTGAGAAGGCATTTTGAGTCAGAGATTGGAGCTGTGTTAGGTTAGTGGCGCAGCAAATCAAAGTGGAATCGTCAGTGTATTGTACAATTTTGGTATTAGGAATAGCTTTATGGAAGTCATTAATAAATATATTGAATAGCAAAGGGCCAAGTATGGAACCTTGGGGTACTTCAGTGGGAGTAGGAAGGAAAGTGGAGGTGGCTTGGCCCCATTTCACTGCTTGGGACCTATTAGAAAGATAGCTAGAGAACCATGAAAGAGTTTTTTGGGAAAGGTTAAGATTAGAAAGATGGTTTAGAAGGTGGGTATGAGAGATGGTATCAAAAGCTTTGGATAAGTCTAGCAGGACAGAAGATACCAAATTACCAGAGTCACGAGATGAATTGACAGAATGTAAGAAGGAGAAGGGTGGAGATAGTACTATGTCCTGGGCGGAAGCCGTGTTGGGTAGGGGAGAGTAGCTGGTATTTGGTAAGGAATGGTAAGAGCTGTAGGTGGATACATTTTTCAAGAATTTTGGAGATACGGGAGAGGATGGCTATGGGGTGGAAATTGGAGACATTACAGTTTTTGCCACCCTTGTGGAGTGGAAGAATATATGCAGTACGCCATAGTTTGGGTACATATGATTCAAGTAGTGATCTATTGATCAGGATGCTGATAGGAAGAGCAATAGCATCTGAAGCTATTTTTAAAAAGGAGGATGGAATGCTGTCAGGGGCATTGGAGCAAGGATTTAGTTTATAAAGAAGTTTCTTTATTAGATTGGTGGAGACGGGTTTAAGTTCAAAATTTGAGTGGGGAGGGGAGGGAGGGGAAGATTGGGCAGGGAGGGGAGGAGAGTTATTATTGGTGAAGGTCTTAGTAAGCTCAGCAATAGAGGAGGTGAAGAAGGTATTGAATAGTGAGGCAATTTCTGAGTCAGATTTGCTGGTGTCAGGACAGGGGTTGTTTTTTGTTCCTGGCCTGAGGAGGGAATTAATAGAGTTCCAGAATTGTTTGGGATTTTTTGCATGATTTTCTTGTAATTTGACATAGTAAGACTTTTTGTCTCTAATGACTTGATTTTTGGCTAGGTTTCTCAACTGTCTATATTTTAGTAATGTTTCTGGTTGTTTATGGCAGATGTAGACTTTACACATTTTATCCCTTTGTAGCATAATGTTTTTTGTGTCTTTGGTGAGCCAAGGAGTGTTTTTTGTTTTAACTCTTTTAGTTCTTATTGGAGCTAAGGAGTTAAGGACTGTTAAGAATGTTGAATTGAAGTAGTCAACGGCTTTGTCTAAAGATAGTATTTTTAGGGGGTTCCAGTTAGTTAGCTTAAGGGAATCAGAGAAAGTAGTAGGGTTAAAGTTAGATAGGTTATGAGTATGAATGTATTGGTGAGAGTGTGAGGAAGTGGGGGCAGCTCGAATGGTGAAGGCAGGTAGGTGGTCTCCTAAAGAGTCGGGAATGACTCCAGATTTTATGATTTTGTTTGGATGAGATACTAGGATCCAGTCAAGTATGGAGCCTGGGGGGTTGGTTTTGTTAGGCCTAGTAATGGAGTTGGTAAGTTGAGTGAAGGTGAATAGGTTAATTGTTGTGGTGGGATTAGGGTTGTTGATTTTTCCCCAGTCGATATTTACATCTCCTAGGATGTAGGTTTCTAGCTTAATATTGGAGGAGATCCAGGAGAGTATGTCTTCTAGGGTATTGGTGTTGTTACCAGGAGGAATGTAGAGGGAGATGATGCAGATGCTTTTATGGATATTTATTTTTAGTAGGCCAATTACAAGTTCGGCATTAGAGAAAGAAGGGATGTGGTTAGGGTATGGAGTGATGGACAAGTGGTTGGAGTAGATTAAAGCTACTCCACCACCTCTTCTACTTGGGCGGTTGGATCAGAGAGAGAGAAATCCAGGGTGAAGGAATTCAGAGTCACTTATATGAGGTGTTAGCCAGGTTTCAGAGATGGCTATTATGTCTGTAGGTTATGGTTGAGCCAGGCATGAAAGAGGGTTAATTTATTAAGTAAGCTTTGGGCGTTGATGGTGAGGAGTTTGAGGTTTCTATTTGGGGATTTGTTGTTGGGGTTAGGGTGGTTTGTTGGGGAGAAGTTGGGTCCAGGATTAGGGTGGATGTTGCTGGCTAACTTAAGGAAAGAGGGGTGGGGAGTATGTTTATTAGGTTTGGATTTGGATAGAGGAGTCTGGTACAGCTTAGGTTTATGCTTGTAGACATTAGTAGAGTTTGAGAAAATTTTTACTTTTAGGAGAAGGATAGGTTGGAAGGGAATTAAAGAGGCTGAGATATTGTGGAAGTGGGATGTAAGGATGTTGTGAGGAGGAAAAGGGGAAGGGTGTAAGTGAAAATCAGTATAGGAGGTTGCATGGAAAAGAGGTAGTAGAAGGAAGGGTAATAAGGAGATAAGGATTGTAGGAGGAAGGGAGGGCATGTTAGTTGGAGTCAGTTATAAGAGATGGAGATGAGTGAAAAGTGATATCAGCTGGGTAGGGGGGAATGGTAATGAGGGTCAGGTGGGTTGGAGGAAGGGGTGGGGGTGAGGTTTGACAGGATTAGTCGGGGGTGGGAGGGATTAGCAGGAGGGGGAATAAATGTAGGACCACTGGGGGCGGGTGAAAATTGGGGGCAGGGTAGGGGAGTTGGAGGCAGAGGGCTTAACGGAGCGAAGAGCCAAGAAGGCGAGAAGGACCAAGAAAAACAATCAGTTACCTGGGTCTGGAAAAGGAGAGCTACAGCTGGGGAGCAGGTATTCTGGTTACTAACAGTGCTTTTCTGTTATTAACTTTAGGTTTTATGTTTGGTAGGTTATACTCTTTAAAAAAGTGCAAGAGTGTGTGGAGGTAATTTCACAGATTCAGTAGGAGAAGGGCAAAAATACCTTTAGGTAAAGTAAATAATTGGAGCAGGGAAGAAAAGGTGAATAGCTGGTCTTTTTAACTGAGGTATGATGCCACCTATTGGAGAAAGGAGGTAGGTACACTCAGGAAAAGAGGTTCCTCTAAGAAGATTAGGTATAGTAAGTTAGATAGAGGCAGTGGGGGGACTACGGGGGTAGACTATAAACCATGGTTGTGGGGGGCAGTGCAATGGCCTGCAGTAGGCTACTTTCCAGCACACTAAGGTAGGATGCTGTTCAAGTTTAAATAGTCACAAGAATAGCATATTTAAAACAGATTACATACACCGAGTTTCTTTATCAATGGGGAGGCAAGGTCCCAGTATTTATAGAGTAGTTCAAGTAGAATTGTTCATAGACATGTTCTCTTGTAAAAGGTGGGGTTTTCTGCAAAATAGTAAGAAGGGGGAAACCCGAGGGAGCAAACCGAGTTTCTTTATCAATGGGGAGGCAAGGTCCCAGTATTTATAGAGTAGTTCAAGTAGAATTGTTCACAGACGTCTTCTCTTGTAAAAGGTGGGGTTTTCTGCAAAATAGTAAGAAGGGGGAAACCCGAGGGAGAAAACCGAGTTTCTTTATCAATGGGGAGGCAAGGTCCCAGTATTTATAGAGTAGTTCAAGTAGAATTGTTCACAGACGTCTTCTCTTGTAAAAGGTGGGGTTTTCTACAAAATAGTAAGAAGGGGGAAACCAGAGGGAGCAAACCGAGTTTCTTTATCAATGGGGAGGCAAGGTCCCAGTATTTATAGAGTAGTTCAAGTAGAATTGTTCACACACTTCTTCTCTTGTAAAAGGTGGGGTTTTCTGCAAAATAGTAAGAAGGGGGAAACCCGAGGGAGCAAACCGAGTTTCTTTATCAATGGGGAGGCAAGGTCCCAGTATTTATAGAGTAGTTCAAGTAGAATTGTTCACAGATGTCTTCTCTTGTAAAAGGTGGGGTTTTCTGCAAAATAGTAAGAAGGGGGAAACCCGAGGGAGCAAACTGAGTTTCTTTATCAATGGGGAGGCAAGGTCCTAGTATTTATAGAGTAGTTCAAGTAGAATTGTTCACAAACATCTTCTCTTGTAAAAGGTGGGGTTTTCTGCAAAATAGTAAGAAGGGGGAAACCCGAGGGAGCAAACCGAGTTTCTTTATCAATGGGGAGGTAAGGTCCCAGTATTTATAGAGTAGTTCAAGTAGAATTGTTCACAGACGTCTTCTCTTGTAAAAGGTGGGGTTTTCTGCAAAATAGTAAGAAGGGGGAAACCCGAGGAAGAAAACCGAGTTTCTTTATCAATGGGGAGGCAAGGTCCCAGTATTTATAGAGTAGTTCAAGTAGAATTGTTCACAGACGTCTTCTCTTGTAAAAGGTGGGGTTTTCTGCAAAATAGTAAGAAGGGGGAAACCCGAGGGAGCAAACCGAGTTTCTTTATCAATGGGGAGGCAAGGTCCCAGTATTTATAGAGTAGTTCAAGTAGAATTGTTCACAAACTTCTTCTCTTGTAAAAGGTGGGGTTTTCTGCAAAATACTAAGAAGGGGGAAACCCGAGGGAGCAATGGGAAGCGAGAGCAGTAGCCCAGAAGCAAGTTCAAATGCACTGAGGGAGGAGGACACATAATCACTCTGTACAGTGTAAGAGATACTTTGAAATGGCGGCTTTGTGTGAATAAATGTACACAGCACAGTAAACTTTTTGAAATGACTGTACTTTGACTGTACTTTGCAATATAACTGTACTTTGCACACAGCAAACTCATTGAAATAATTGCACCGTAATAAAGCACTCAGTCTGCAAACACTGCACACTCTGAGATACTTTGAACAAATCTAGTTATGCTTTGAATGGCTTTGGTCAATGTGAAATAGTAGTTTGTGCCCAAACATAGTATTTTACAAAAAACATGCAGTCGCTTTGCTCTTGAAAGGAGAACTGTACCCACAGACTCAAAAAACATGTTTATTTCATCATGGTTTGGTGTTTCCCACATTTTAACACCACTCTGGGAGTATTTACAGGTTTTTAAGTAATTTATACAAAATTTCTGAGTCTGACCCACATGGGGTATGGCATCTTGAAGTAATTCTGATTGTTCAGGCTGCCTCTAGGTATCCCACAATGCAATGTTTGTCTGTAAAAAATTACATCACCCAGGCCTCTTTCTTCCTAAAGCTCCTGTCACTGCATTGATTTTACATGCATACACTGCTGTCTTTCAATCAGTTTTAAGTAACATTTCATGTCATTCAATGGCTACTTAAAACACAAACAGTGCAAATGCCACAGAACAGACTTCCAAAGTGCTTTTTACTGCTGCTTCTTTATAGAATGGCTAAATTTCAGTCTTTTGTGAAGCCAGAATTGTACTACTTTGACTCATCTCCCATTCCCTTTCACACCTAAATTCCCTAGCTGTCAAAATGCTAAGGGTAATTTGAGCTGTTACTGGCTGCTGTGATTGACTCATGTACTGCTTTCTTGTTCTAGCCTTTACTTTTAATATAGGTAAGGGAAGGACCAGAGAGCTGTGACATCACAGCATGGGTGGGTTTTTAGGATGGTCGTGGTGATGTCAGTTTGGGGAAGGAATTGGCCAGAAAACTACCTGTATTCAGTGGCCTTGATGACATCAGTGAATTGGAGACTGTAGCAAGCTTTTTCAGGGCGGGATACAAGTTTTGTAAAAGTGAAACCACCACAGTACAGTAAGGTACTGTTCTAGTGGAGAGAAACAGTTGATGTAAAATATTTTAAATGCTGTATTCTTGGTTACTCATAGCAGGGACAGTAAATAGGGAGAAAAAGGGCAAGAGGTGTTGAGCATTTAATAACAGAATCCCATTGTTGTCCTTTAAGCTTAATTTGCCCTTTTAATGTACTCGTTATGCCCTTTTAGTCTCTTATCATGCTCATTGTACTTTTCTTGTGCCTGCTTTACTTTAAACATGCTCGTTGTGCAAACCAAGTGTAATTCTGAGGCCCATATGAATAGTTTTGCTAGTTTTATCAAATATCATGGTTTTGAACATTTTGTTTAATTAATAATGCAGTTTGTGCTTTTTGTTTGCTTAATAATAAGTTTTTATGCTACTTGTTTGATTAATAATGCATTTTGCGCCTTATAAATGTGCCATTTCATTTTCTTTGTCAAATAAATCATTTCTGTAGTTTTCTTTACCTTTAGCTTGTTTCTGGCCCTTTTTCATTTGTCTGTGCTCTGTTTACCTCAACCTGCATAGCCTTTCCCCCTCTAATTATTTGTTCCCCAATACCTTGGTTCATTTAACAGTTTCCTTCAGTAAATTCCAGCCTCCCTCTGGGCCTATTTTCTGTACTACGTATATCATCACCCCTATCATCAAAATCTCCTTTCTCCATTCCTGTGTTGGCTTAGTTTTTAGTACACTTTTTGCTACTTTATGAATATAATATTTTTTTAATTTCTGCAAGTCTTTTGGTTTTCTAATACCATGAAGGGAATGGACCGCTTTCCTTAGTCAAAGTATGATTAAGGATCATGAAATTAGAATTGTTTCAATCTTTGATGTTAGCCAGATGTGCTCTTTGCAGCACCTACAATGTGCCCAGTAATGACTCCTGCAATTCGTATGGCGTTACATGTATCGTTAACATATCTAAGTATGATTGTAAATTCTTTTTATAAGATCAGATGCTGCTACTACTACTACTGGAACTGTCTGGGTATCTTTTTTCCACATTACCCTAATTTATGCCTGCAAATCCTCATATTTTATGACTTTGTGTCTCTCTGTATGTAAGACTCTGTAGTCACTGGGTGTAGCAATTTCACTGATCAATGCTTCTTTTGTCTTCTTTTCATGGACTACTATATCTGGTTTTCTCACATCTATTTTTTGAACTGTTGGTAATAGATGATCCCATGTGATATAAACTTCATCATTTCTATAATACTTTGTGCCTCATGTTTCCAATATTTTTCAGCTACTTCAGTATTATAACATTTGCACAATCCCCAATGCAACAGTTTTGTCACATTATTATGCCTTTCAGTATACGGTCCTTCTGCCATTAATATATCACAACCAGCAACAAGATGTGTGACTGTCTCCAGTTCTGTTTTACAAAACATACATTTGTCTGTTTCTCCCACATGTTCAATGGTCTTTGTAAAACAATGCGTACATAGTCCACTATCTTGGGATGCCAATACTAACCTTTCATCTTTTGGTTTAAATTCACCTTTCCTTAATCATTCCTGCATTCATTCCTGATCAACATGAGGTTGTTCCAAGAGTTTTCTACACTTGCAACTATATTTATATATTTTCCACATTTCTTGCCTCCTCATCTGATCCTTCATCTTATATTCTTTCTTTTGTTTTTTGGCATATGCAGTTGCTGCCTGATTTTAACTACTAGTTTGATTTCCATCCCTGCTTGACACCAATATGCTTCTGCTAAATTAAGTAGGAAAGTAATCTTAGACTTATTTTCCTCATGTTTCAAAACTTTCACTACGTTTGGGTCTTGTGAGGTCAGCAGATATGTATGCAGTCCCATGATTGCAGATCTATACATGTAATCAAATTCGAGGAGGCCCATACCTCCTTCAGAACAGAGAATATATAATCTTGTTATACATTGATTTTTATAAATCATTTGATGAGCATGAAGCATCCTTCTTGTTTTCCTGTTCAACCAATCCAACACCTTTGGGGGCCAGTCAGTCACTCCAAAACTGTAATTAAGGACAGGAAGAGCAAATTAGTTTATAGCTTGGACTTTGGTCTAGATATCAACACTGTTTTCAGTATTAATTTAGGTTTTCTAAAATATTTCTTACTAAGTTTTATTTGCATTTGATCATCTTAGATTGTTGATCAATTCCCAAATATTTATACACTCCCTTTTGCTTAAGTTTATTATCACATTCCTGTTCAAAACTGATATTTTCTTGGTGCTGCAGCTTTCCTGCTTTAAAGGTTGTTTTTGCACATTTATCAAGACCAAATTGCATTCTTATATCATTTGAACAAGTTTTGACAATGTGCAAAATAAGTCTTTACACTTTGTTGTTGCCATGACCTAATCTGTTAAGTAGACAACTTAATGGGTTAAGGGCAAGACAAAGGAACAGCTGTGACAAAGAGTCAGCCTGGAATATTTTATTTATTTATTTTATTTTACATTTGTTGACCGGGTATGTCCGACTGAGCTGAAGAGCCCTTTTTCAGCAGAGGCCCGGGGAGAAAAGCTCCATACATTAGACAGTTTTACATTTAAAAACAATTTATAACAATAACATAATACATAGTTTATACAATAGAAAAAACACACAATTTTCAGAAATGTATAGAATGAGAAATAATTAGTATGAACTTAGGACATAATTAAGTGAAAGAGAGATCATGTTAAGACATCTTCAAGAAAATCTTCGGAAATGTAGCTACTAAGAGAATAAGATGTATAGGATGTATAAGCTTAAGATCTCCCTTTGAATGTTTATCTCAGTAATAATAATTTGTCCTTTATCATGGTCTAACTGAAAAATGGTTTGCCACTGTTTCATGGTCGCTGTAATGTAACTGATTAGTATAGGGTGTATCTTATACACTTTTAAGCACTCTTTTATCCATGAATGTGGGGTACTGTCAAATGCTTTTTTATAGTCTATTTATGCCATACTTGGATTCTTCCCCTTTTTACAGTTCTTCATTATGAAATCATTTAATAACAAATGATCCTTTGTTCCATATGATTTTCTTTTATTACCGTTTCGTTCTATTGCCATGATTGAGTTTTCTTCTAAATGACTATAAACTCTGTCGGCATCAAATCCAGTGTATAGTTTATATGTTGTGGAAGGTAAATTACTGGTCTATAGTTTTTAGGAGAGCTTGCAGGTTTGTTCTTAAGTAGGAGTATTATTTTTCCTATTGTTAACCAGACTGGTGTCTGGTCAGGGTGTGCATATATATAGTTTTACTCTTGCCTAAATCTTCATGTAAGGATGTTAATACTTTTAGCCAGAATTTAGGTACTGCATTTGGTCCTGGGGTTTTCCAGTTAGGAGCTTTTCTTAACTTTATTTCAATCTCTCTGGCCATTACTTCATCCCATTTCATAGTTTTTACATTGGAATTTCTTAGTATTTGTTTTACTTCTATACATTTAGCATCTTTGTTATGTTCCACAGGATCTTCATAGATATTTCTCCAAAATGTATCTATTTCTTCTTTTTTTGGTGGTGGTTCAATTTTTTTTGCCTTGTTTCCCAATTCTCTATAAAACTTTTTTGGGGTCATCAGTAAATTGATTCTTTTGTATGTTTCCTTTATATTTATTTGCATATCTTCCAAGTTTTTCTGCCTGTGCTGATATTTTTAGTTTATTATTTGTGACAGTGCACAGTAGATCCTGATCTGTTCTAATACTGCATATTGCTTTTATCACATCTAGCTTTCTAAGTATTTTTGTTGATCTGGTCCCTCTTCTATACTCTTCTAACAGCGACACTTCTTGTCTTAATTGCTTTATAGTTTTCTCTATTCGATATTTCTCTAATGGCATTTGATTTCTCCCCTTTCCCTTATTACCTCGTGTTTTTGTGGTAAGACTTTATCTGTTATTAACTGAGCGGCACAGTAATATATCCTATTTACTTCTGCTATATCACATAAATCTCTGTGGATAGCCCTAATTACTGTGTTCATTTGTTTTTATCATGCTTCTAACTTTTTGGGTTTTATTGATTTTCTCTAGTTTATTTCTTTGATTGATTATGTCTGTCCATTTCTACTAAATCAAGCAACTCTTCTCTTAGATCATTTTCTTCTAAACTGTGATACATTCTTTGTTCACCATTTCCTGCAGGCATTCTATAGAAAGTTCCAGAACATCTTCCTGTGTGACCTTCTCTTCAGTTTCATCCTGTGTCATCCATTGCTCCTTCATATGGGAGCTCACTGGCCTATCACTCTGCAACATTGACTCCGTCAGAGTTGCCACAGTTTCCTGTTCCTTCTCTTGCTGTGCAACTCCACCTAAATATTTGTACTGGTTTCCTATGAAAGGCCCCAGATTATCTTCATATGGCAACTGATCAGATGTTTCCCGCTCTACTTGTTTCTCCTTAATTTGGGTATCCATTGCTGTATCTTGCTGTGATGTTATCTGAGTTAGATTTTCTACACTAAATCCTTCACTTCACAGGTAATCCTTAACGTCAGTTTTGGTTTCTTTAACTTTTCCTTTAGTAATCGCCTTTTCTACTTTTCCTCTTTGTTTTCTTATTTTTTGTATTGTAAAATTTTCCATGTCTGGAAGCTTTTGCCTGTATTTCTCTTCAAATATCTTTGGTGCTGCTGTTTTTGTATTGAATAGTTTTGCTTTGTCCTTTGCATAAATATTGCACCATATTAAATCTCTTTTTTCTTTCTCATGTCCATAATTCTTCTTCATATGTCTCCTACTCCTCCTGTTTCTTCTTATTTTGGGGACTCATGGTTCCATCATGCTGTGATATAACCTGTGTTAGACTTTCTGCACTAAATCCTTCACTTTGCAAGTATTCTATAACTTCATCTTCTGTTTTTTTTTAATTCTACTTTAGTAATTTTCTCTTCTATGTACCCTTTTTGTGATCTTTTTTATTGTGAATTATTCCATGTCTGGATGCCTTTGCCTGTATTTCTCTTCGAATATCTTTGAGGCTGACTTTGTTGTGTTGATTAATTTAGCTACTTCCTTTCCATAAATATTGCACCATAACAGATCTGTCTTTCTTTCCCATGCCCAAATTTCTTTTTTTTACCTTTCAAAATTCTCTAGATTTTCTTCTTCACATTTTGGCATTTCCTCAGTCACTTTTTTCAAATGGCCCAAGGTTTCTTGGTCTGTATAATATTTTTCTTAAATCCGTTCTATTAATTAACACACATTTTTATTTGAAGCTTCTGACAGTTTTTCTTGCAGAAGTATTTTTCACTCCTCTAATTTCTCTTTTAATCTTTTTATATATCTTCTGTCTGGAAATTCTGGGTTTCTTGCGTAATAATAACAATATATAATTTCTTTCTTATTATCAGTAGTCCACTCTATCTTCTTTATGGTTATTTTTTGGCCTATCAGTTTTGTGATTTTTGTGGACTGCTACTTTCTTCTACAACAGGGGGGCCATGGGCCTGGCTTGCTCCATTGTAGGAATGTTTCTGTGTCTAGGATTCTACACTGTCATTTTTTCCAGTCCTGTCACCAGTGCACCTACTAGGATTGGACACTTTTTATCCTGAGTCTTGCGCACCAAGGTATCTTTTTTTTTCATTTTTAACCTACTTCTGTCCATTATATATGCTATATAAGATGCAGTCTATATATCAGTGTCATCTTGGTGAGATTTTGTGAAATGCAGGGTCCTCGTGAAGGTACTCACCAAAACTTGAGGATGATTTCAGTTCCAGCAATACTACTCTCTTTTGCTTGCTGACTTATCATATCTCCATTTGGACCCTATTTATCATCTCTCCATTTGGACCCTACTTAATATCTTTTTTAATTTCTCCAAATCTTTTGGGTTTCTAAAACTATGACAGGAATGGACCCGATTCCTAAGTCCAAGTAAGATTAAAGTTCATGAAATTAGTATTGTCAGCCAAAAGTGCTCTTCCCAACACTCACAATGTGCCCAATAATGACTCCTTCTGCAATTCGTATGGGATTACATGGATTGGTAACATATCTAAATACGATTGTAGATTATTTTTTATAAGACTACTACTATTGCTCCAACTACTATTGGAACTGTCTGAGTATCTTTCTTCCACATTGCTCTCGTTTCTGCCTGCATATCCTGATATTTTATTTATTTATTTATTTATTTGACATTTGTTCACCGGGTTAGTATAACTGGGAAAGAGCCTTTTTTCAATGGTGACTCGGGGAGAAAAGCTCCACAGTAAATAAATTCAAATTGAGTTGACATATGCTAATACAAAAAAAATCACATAAACATATTTATTTATTTATATTTATAGTCATATTTATGACTTTGTGTCTCTCTGTACACAAGACACTGTGGTCACTGGGTGTAGCAATTTCAATGATCAATGCTACTTTTGTCTTCTTTTCTTGGACCACTATATCCGGTTTTCTAATATCTGTCTTTTGAACTGTTAGTAATGGGTGATCCCATGTGATATAAACTTCTTCATTTTCTATGATGCTTTGTGGCTCATGTTTCCAGTGTTTTTCATCCACTTCAGTACCATAATGTTTGCACAATCCCCAGTGCAACAGTCTTGTCACATTATTATGCCTTTCAGTATACAGTCCTTCTGCCATTAGTATGTCACAACCAGCAATGAGATGTGTGCCTGTTTCCAATTTGATTTTACAAAACCTACATTTGTCTGTTTCTCCAGCATGTTCAATGGCCTTTGTAAACCAGCGTGTACACAGTCCACTATCTTGGGCTGCCAATATTAACCTTTCATCTTTTGGTTTGAATTTGCCTCTCCTTAACCATTCATGTGTTTGTTCCTGATCAACATGAGGTTCTTCCAAAAGTTTTCTATACTTGCAACTATATTTATGCTTTTTCCAGATTTCTTGCCTTCTCATCTGGTCCTTAACCTTGTATTCTTTCTTTTGTTTTTTGGCACATTCAGTTGCTGCCTGATTTTTATCTACTTCTGGTTTGATTTCCATTCCTGCTTGATGCCGATATGCTTCTACTAAATTAAGCAGAAAAGTCATCTTAGATTTATTCTCCTCATGTTTCAAAACTTTCACTACATTTGGTCTTGTGAGGTCAGCAGATATGTGTGGAGTCCTACGATTGCAGATCTATACATGTAATCAAGTTCCTTTGGAACTGGGAATGTATAATCTTATTATACAGTGATTTTTATAAATCATTTGGTGAGCATGAAGCATCCTTCTTGTTTTCCTATCTAATCTATCCAACATGTTTTGGGGCCAGTCAATCACTCCAATGCTGTAAGTTAGGACAGGAAGAGGAAATTGGTTTATAGCTTGGAATTTGTTCCTAGATGTCAACGCTGTTTTCAGAATTAATTTAAGTCTTCTAAAGTATTCCTTACTATGCTTTATTCACATTTGTTCATGTTTTATTGTTGATCCTTCATCAATTCCCAAATATTTATACACTTTTTCTTGCTCAATTTCTTTTATATCATATTCTTGTCCCAAACTGATGTTTTCCTGGTGCTGCAGTTTTCCTACTTTAAAGGTTGCTTTTGCACACTTATCAAGGTCAAATGACATTCTTATATCATCTGAAAAAGTTTTGACAACCTGCAGCTGTGCTTTCAGTAAATCCTCTGATGAGCTATACAGCTTTAAATCATCAACAAAGAGAAGATGAGAAGTCTTTACACTTTGTTGTTTTTTTAGGAGCCAAATTGTAACAATGGCCTGAGTTGTTAAGTAAACAGCTTAATGGGTTAATGGCAAGGCAGAATAACAACAGTGACAGAGAGTCACATTATAATATCACCCTTTGAATTTTTAGCCCTGGGATAATAATCTGTCCATTATCATGGCTTAATTGCAAAGTGGTCTGCCACTGTTTCATGGTCACTATAATGTAGTCAATCAGTGTAGGGTGTATCTTATACATTTTTAAGCACTCTTTTATCCATGAATGTGGGATACTATCAAATGCTTTTTTATAGTCAATCCGTGCCATACTTAAATTCTTTCCCTTTTTACAGTTCTCCAGTATGACTTTATTTAACAACAAATGATCCTTTATTCCATATGACTTTCTTTTATTGCCCTTTTGTTCTACTGCCATAATTGAGTTTTCTTCTAAATGACTATAAACTCTGTCGGCATCACTTCCTGTGTATAGTTTATACGTTGTTGGAAGGCAAGTTATTGGTCTATAATTTTTAGGATAGCTTGCAGGTTCACTCTTAAGAAGGAACATTGTTTTGCCTGTTGTTAGCCAGGTTGGTGTCTGTTAAGGGTGTGCATATAAATAGTTCTTACTCGTGGCTAAATCCTCATGCAAAGAAGTTAATACTTTTAACCAAAAGTTAGGTACTGCATCTGGGTCTGGGGTTTTCCAATTAGAGGCTTTTCTTAACTTTGTCTCAATCTCTCTGCCTGTTATTTCGGGTCTATATTAGGACATCAAAGTTTCAAAACTTCGAATGTTCTAATATCGACCCCTATTCAGCGAAAGCTGAAAATACTGAAGCAACAGAAAACCAAATTTTTTCCTAGGGAAAGAATTTGGTTGTCCACTTCTGTTGTTTTGGGATTTTCAGTGCTGTGGTGGAAAGTTACGGGTCAGGTTCAGGTAAGTGTGTGACTGAGTGCGGGTTAGGTTAGTTAGGGTTAGGGTGTGGGTTAGGTATGTGTGCAATTGTGTGGACGTGAGGGTTAGGGCAGGTTAGGTGAGTTAGGGTTAGGGTGCAGGTTAGGTATGTATGTGATTGTGTGGATGTGAGGGTTAGGGCAGGTTAGGTGAGTTAGGTTTAGGGCACAGGTCAGGTAAGTGTGCAATTGTGTGGATGTGAGGGTTAGGGCAGGGCAGGTGAGTTAGGGTTAGGGCATGGGTGAGGTGAGTGTGCAATAGTGACGGACCTTAGGGTTACAGTTTGAGTTAAGGTAAGTGGATAGTTAGTGGTGTGTGTATAGTTTAGTGTAGGGTTATGTGTACGATTTTAGGTGTATGTGTGTGGATTGCTGTTTGTTTGGTGTGCTTGTGTTGTGTGTATGTGTTTTGGAACAGCAAATTTTTTCCCCTAGGAAAAAATTTGCTGTTCTGTATGTTCAATGTTTTTAGCTTTCGCTGAATAGGGGTTGATATTAGAACATTCAAAGTTTTTAAACTTCGATGTTCTAATATAGACCTGTTATTTCATCCCATTTCAAATCCTGCACCTTTAAATTTTTTATTCTTTCTTTTACTTCTTCTATCCATTTAGCATCTTTGTTATGTTCGACAGTATCTTCATAGATACTTCTCCAAAATGTATCTATTTCCTCTTTTTTGGTGGTCTTTCAGTTCCTTTTACCTCATTTCCCAATTCTCTATAAAATGTTTTTGGGTCATCAACAGATTGCTTATTTTGTACTTTTCCTTTATATTTGTCTGTGTATCTTTTAAGTTTTTTCTCTTGTGCTGATATTTTTAGTTTGCCATTTGCGATAGTGCATGATAGATCCTGGTCTGTTCTAATACTGTGCATTGCTTTAATCACATCTATCTTTCTTAGTATTTTTGTTGATCTATTCCCTCTTCTATAGTCTTCTAGGACTGATACTTCTTGTCTTAATTGCTTTATAGTTTTTTCTATTCGATACTTTTAATAATATTCTGTATGACTGTTGTTATTCTCCTTAAGGATCTTCATCCAAAATCCCACTCTTTCCTAATTTCTTGAATTACCCTCTTGCTTCGTCATCATGCATTTCCAGTTTGAATTGTAGCTTTCAGCTTGTGTTATGTCTAAGAGCTTTAACTGTGTAGCTCTAAAATATCCCTTGAAATCAGGTAATCCTTAACCTCCTTGTTCTATTGGGAGGAACAGCTTATCCACTTGACTCTTTCCCTCTTCTACTACCAGATAAAATCCTTTAATTCTTTATTAATTGCTATCCACAATTTCTCCTCTGGTTGATAAAAATAGGCCTGACATGTGCATAAAATTAAAGGGACTAAAACATTTCTGCTGTTTGTATCTTGCTATCCATATGCATAGACAAGAGTTTCCAGTTTCTTAGTTGTTGTATTATCTTTTATTAAGTCTCTTCACATGTGACCTTAGCTGCTATAACAAAATCCTTTTTAATCCATACTTCTAAATACTTCATTTTATCATTTCTCCATAAATATGGATATTGCTGAACCAATTCATATGTGGGGGTACACAGTTTATAGCTATAGTCTCTGTTTTATTTGCTTTAATTTTGCACCCCAGAAAAACCTGGAACTGTCTCAGAATGTTCCACAACACTGAGATGTATTTTTCTTATTCTGTCAGGTACAAAATGATATTATCTGCAAATAAAGCCAACTTTTCTTTTTTTTTTTTACTCAAAAGATTTTATTATTTCTTTTTAATATAACAACATTAACAATTACATTTCTTGAGTAATAAAATTTGTAACAGACTATATACAGTATTTACAGTTGGCCATCAACAAAAACAATCGATAGAAATGATTAAATTACACATAGTCATAGTAGATCTTGCTTAGTCATATTTTAATCAGGTAAGACTGCATCAAGTTTAAAAGTCTCTATCAAGGAGAGGACTTTCTCCCAAGGGTTATTAGTCCATTTTTAGGAGATATTCTCAGTTTCTTTACTTTTATTTCCATCTACGCAATATATTTCAACAGGATTAGAAAGTCATTAAATGACGGTTCAAAGGAGGATTTCCATTTTCTTGTTATGCATTTCCTAGCTACTGCTAGTGCAGTCCAAAGAAGATAAAGGTTTTTATTATTCTTTACAATGCTGTCACTAACATTTAAAAGAATTATTGAATTTGATATGAAAAATGAGCCTGTAAAGATGACTTGGAGAACATTGCCAATCTCTTCCCAGTATTTCTTAATGTAAATACAATCATAAAAAATATGTGACCAATCGGCTGCACATTTACTGAACATTTCCAACATGTAACATCCTTGGAAGAGTTAAATTTAGTAATCTTGTTGGGGATGTAGAAATCTCTATACAGAAATTTTCATGTGAAAATCTTCCAGACTTGTAAATTAGAGGTTAATTTGACAGAATTTAGGAGGTCAGATTTATTTTCGATTGTTAAATTAATTGAAAGTTCTTTAGCAATAAAATTCCAGAAATTTTGTTTGGGATTAACTTTATAACTAATTGGTATTTTATATAATCTCGATACTGAATTTGTCCAATTAAACCAACTGTATAATATTTCAAGTAAAATGAATATAAATTTAGGCATGGAATTAAAGGAAGAATTACTAATTATTCTGCATAGATCTTGTGCATAAGACTGTATGCTGTTAAGAACTAACCAGTCTGAGTTTAATAAATCATATGTATTTTTTAGCTGTTGTATATCTAGGACCCTCAGATTCTTTATACAATGATACCAACATATAAAGTTTTTTGTTTCCCATGTACTGAGGGTATTTGTATGAATTTTATTAAAGAAATTATTTGTGGGTTTAAAAGGCAATAATAATTCCAACCATAATTTTATATCAGAATTGTTGTTGATAAAACATCTAAATAAGCTATATATGGAATTTATATAATTTAGATTGGTAGGTATAGATGTATTATATTGCAGATTAACACATATAATATGCCAAAGTTTGTTATTTTGTTTAGTAATAGATTTTAGCTAATTTATTTTCATTCAGAAAGGTGAGGTATGCAAAGTCTTCCATATTGAAAAGAAATTTGGATCTGCCCAGTTTATGATTGCTTTGAAAATGGAAGCTTTAATGTAGGTATCTAAGTCAGGGAAGTTAACCCCTCCTAATTCCCAATGTCTTACATGATTAGAAAAAGCTATTCTGTTTCGTTTTGGGAACCACAGAACATTTATTAAAAAATTATTTATTTCCTTTAAAGTTTTTTGGATGAGAATCATAGGAATAGCTTGTGCAATGTAATTTATTTTAGGAAGTAGAACCATCTTAATTAATTGCAGTCTATCCTCAAATTTTAAGAATAATTTATTCCATTTTTCTATATGGGCTTTTATAGTGTTCACAATATGTTTATAATTTGTAGTTTAGGTTAAGTCCATGTTTTCACATAAGACAATCCCTAAATAGTTTATAGAGGAAACCTGTTTCCCAATTATTTGATTTATATTTAAATTTGTATCATTTTTTGTATTTAGCAGCATAAAATTGGACTTAGATCTACTAACCTGTAAACCAGAGATACAATAAAAGTTTTCAATTTGTAAGTTTAATTCTTGTAAGGAATCATCTGAAATAGTTAGAGTAAGGAGTATATCATCAGCAAAAAGCATTATTTTAGAATTATATTGATTAAAGATGTCAATACCTTTGATTTTTGTATCATGGTATATTATTAAAGAAAAAAGTTCTATTGCTAATGCAAATAAAATAGGAGACACGGGACAACCTTGTTTTGTACCTTTAATAATTTCAATGGCTTCTGAGGTAAATGGTCCCAATTTCACATAGGCTAGATTATTTTTATAAATATTTTTTAACAAAGTGATAAATTGAGGGGGAAATTCAAAACTTTGTAGAACTTTAAAAAGATATTCCCACTTTAGTGAATCAAAGGCTTTTTTAATGTCTAGAGTGAGTATAAGGGCTTATTTTTATCTCTGTTTAAAATGTCTATAGTAGTTAAAATTCTTTGGATATTATTATGACTATGTCTATTATGTACAAATCCTGTTTGATCTTTACTAATGATGTTAACCATAGATTTTTTTAGTTCTATTAACTAAAATAGACATGAAGATTTTATAATCACTGTTGAGTAATGAGATTGGTCTGTATGAGCTACATTATTTAGGGTTCATAGATTAGTACTAAGCTAACTGCCCTTGCGAGCCATTTTAAGCTTAGCCAATTATCCCTTGTGAGACTCAAACCTTGCACCTTGTGTTTGTAAGGCAAATGCCTTAACCATTAGGCCACCCTCCCAACCCCTTTGTTTTTTTTTATATTAGGAGTGATTAGAGAATATCTCCATGAAGGTGGAATTATATTTTGAAAGTGTATTTCATTTAGAGTTTTATGTAAAATTGATACTGCTGAGCTTGGGAGTAATTTATATATTTCAATAATAATTCCATCAATTCCTGGTGCTTTATTATTCTTGCTTTCTTTGATTTTTTTTTCAGAAATTACTCTGAGAGAGATTTGTTTTGGATATCTATTTTTAAATTTTCTGGATTTTTTTTTATTTTGTATAGATTTGAATTAAAATCTGAACTATTACAAAATAAATTATTACATCTATAATGTTTTGCATAGTGATGTTTAAAGGCATCAAGAATATAACTTATGTCTGAAACTCTTTTGTTGTTTTTTCCTTCATGAAAAATGTTTGTAATGTTGTTTTCAGAGTTTAGTCTTTTAATTCTCATTGCAAGATTATGCATATGTTTTGGTGTGACAGAAAATGAATTAAGTTTAAATTTTTCTAGTGCCAAATTTGTTTTATGAGTTAAGATTTCATTATATTTTTTGTTTAATTCCCCAATTTCTTTTTTTTTACATCTGAATGTTTTGAATTATTAATGTTAATTTCTATCATTTGTTTTTGGATATTAACCAATTCAGACTCCCATTCTTTAGTTTTGTTATTAAGCCATGTAATAATTTTGCCATATAAATATGCCTTTAGAGAATCCCATAAGATAGTTATATTTATATCTTCAGTATAGTTAGTATCTAAGAAATATTGTATTTCTAAATCTAGCCAAGGCTTGAATTGTTTTAATTTTGTAATATAAGCTGGAATTCTTTTTGTAAAGGATAACACCTTGAAATGTATTTAACATTTAAGAATGGGAGAATTATGGTTTGAAAAGGGGCAAAGGATTATGGAAAAACTGACTATTTTCATATTTAAATCTTGAGATATAAAGATTTTGTCAATTCTAGTTTGGGTATTAAATCTATGATCTCTATGAGAAAATAATAGAGAGTTATCCTCTTTAAATCTAAATGTATCAATTAGATTTAAATTATCTGTCCATTTCTTAAGAGCTTTTCCTATAGGGGATAGTCAAATAAATCTTTTATTAGTGGTTTCTATATGATCCAAAATACAATTAAAGTCTCCTGCTATTAATAAATTACCTTTAGATACTTTGTTAATATAGTCCATATGCCTTTTGACTGCCCCTGCACCAATTCCCGGAAACCAATATAAGTTTACCAGAGTCCAGATTCTATTGTTAAATCTTATTATTACAATTACCGTGAGTCCATCTTTGTCCTTGTAATTATGAATAACTTGAGGATTAATGATATTTTTCCTCCAAAGTATTAACACCCCTCTAGTTTTTTTTGTTATAAGAGGATTTAGATATTATTAAATATTCATTAGGATTCCAAGAAAAGTTATAATTTATTTTAAAGTGGGTTTCCTGTAAGAATACTACTTGCACTTTATTTAAATTTAGATATCTTAGTAAATTTGATCTTTTCCTTGGATTATTCAGACCATTGATGTTTAAAGAAAGAAGAGTTAGGTCCATCATAAAAATGTATGTTTTGTGAAGTATTTGTATTTGACACAAGTTCAAAATTCTCTTATAGCTCAAATCTTTTGTAACTTTCTTGCAAGATCCAAACATTAAAGTCAGTATGATCCTTCATTTTAGGAAATGTAACTTAATATTTAAGTTGAGGCCAATTAAGAAAAAATATGTGTATACAATAAAAAGCCCAGTGAAAACAAGTAAACAAACATTCTGAGTAACTGTCTAACAAACATGGAGTGAAAAACACTCCTAATCTGATGAAACAAAACTGTTCAATCAGATTAACTTTCACACCTAAAGACAAAATTACAAAAATATGTAATTTTCGGAGCTCCCTATTACTACATTCCGGAGATTAAAAAAAAACAAACAAACAAAAAAAAAACATATATTACAATATTAGTAATCCTGTTTGGGAGTGATAAGAAATGAAAATAACTTATGCCAAATGATTATTAAACTAAACTCAAAGATAAATAACAGGACTAAATAATTAGTTTAAAATACTTATGAGAAGCCACGTAGTGTTAAAGACTCTATAACTCTATAAACAACTATAATCCAACTAAGTTAAACTACACGAAGCCACATAACATTAAATATAAGAATTATACAATAAAGACAGGATTTTTAAATGCAACAAACATGTTATTAGTACATGTTTCAAGAACATGGTAATGACTGGCCTTGGTTTTAATAATGCAATGTGACTACCAAATTCAAACTACCAAAGAATAATAATAATAAATAATATGAACTCATATATGATACACAAAAGTATCAGCCATATTGCATTACATTAGTTTCATGGCTGTATCGTGTGCACTAATTAGGATGGTGAACATTAAATAGAATAAAGGTAAACATTGACAAAACAGCTCTACCCTTTTTTTTTTAAACAATAACTTGCACATTTTCAAGGATATCAGTTTTTGTCACCTCAATCTATTAATAATAGGTCAAGTGAAGGAAGCATAACAATCTGTGTTGTCTTTAAGGTCAGTATCAAAATATAAAAAAAAATTACTGAACAAAGGTCATGTTTACAACAAATAAATATAATATCCCTTTTTGACATAGCCAAACTAACTCATTCCTTGTATTTGTTCATACCTTCAATGAGTGATACCTCACAAGGCTTAACTAATGAAACCAGGGAAAACAACTACTAAAAGAACAATAATTAGACTTGCCAAAGGGCAATTAACATTCAATATAATGTTATTATTTTTTTAATCAATAATATTTAGAAAAAGTAATTCCAACTAATTTGTGTTTCATGTAACTGTATTCATGTGCGTCTATTCTGGTTGTAAAAATGTCTAATATATGGAGTACAATAAAAGAAAGACATTTATACAAGACTGCCCATAAAGCATCTCAGATTCTCATAAACCTTCACGTTTGACATAAAGTGTAAATGAAAAAAGGTAAAAGGCAAGGAGATATAAAAATTCTCCACTAGATGGCAGCAAATCTGCATCTTGCTTTACTTTTGATAAACAGCTATAGACAGGAAAATTAAAGTGGAAGAAAATGTAAACTAAGGCATTAAAAGTAAGTTTGCTCATGCAAAGGCTATATGTAAATAAAATCCCAAAACCCACTCAACTTTCAAGATGCGCAGTCTGAGTGAGTTCTAGACACTCGCATGTGTTTGACCGCTCACGGACAAATGCGAGAGAAGTAACTCTCTTCAACTGACAGCATATAAACACAAAACGAGAGCTATACCAATGAAAACAAATAGCCGAAGTTCAGCCACCAAAATCCTTCATTTGGGATACAAAGAGTCAGCACGAAGTGTGAGCAGTTACACATGAAGCAGCATTTCAAATGGAATGTGTAACACTTCAGGATGACAGTACAAACAATATATGCACGGGGGCTGGACCCAATGAGCAGGTAGGAAGCTGATAGTAAGAATATACGAGTGCATCATGTGCAGAAACAATTAGGATTCTAATGGAGAGGATCACTACTTGTATATAATTTACATGTTCTGTGACAGTCAAGTTAAGAGGAAAAATATTAGACTGTGTTTATACTCAGAATGATGACAGTCACTCATTTGCGAGGTCAGCTGAGATCCAAAATGCTCGAGACTACTCGCATACAAAGAGTGACAGAAAACTGTCAGATGGACTGTTAAAACGCTAAGTAAACCAGAAACTTTTAGTTAACTGAAAAGAATTAAGCTTATGTTTTAAGGCAAATGTCAATTTAAGACTTAACGATTGTGAAAGTAACTTGTTGATTTCATACTAAATAAACTTTTAACCTACAGAAACCTACATAAATGAAACAAATCCATAACATGTTAACCCAAAATAAAAAGAAAATAAGTTAACTGACATGCCATTAAAGAAAATGTTTAGAGTTTCCATCACATATGTCAGCTATAAGATAGGTTCATAGGTTCATACTAGGCTATCTGGCCTAGGGCATTTATAAGCCTAGCCAGAGTGTGTTTGGCTTTGGCCACCCATTTTAAATTAATTTTGCTATGCCCTTTTTCGAGGTTAGTATACTGTACCTCTGTCTAACAGTGACACAGAAGTGATACCCGGGGTAAACCTACGATCTCCCATCCACTCATCAAGATTCCTCTTGAAGAGTGTCAATGAGGGACTCTGCCTAACCTGGACTGGGATTTTATTCCAGAGTGAAGGGAGCCTCTGGGTTATGAATCTGTCCCTCCAGCATGTCCTATTTATTTCAGTGCTGAGGTTCAAGTCTCTCGAGCGCGTAGCTCGATGGGATTTGGATTTTCTGAGGTACAGCATGTCCATTAATTCCAGGTTGGACATGGCTTTATACGTCAGGCACAGATCGCCTCTGAGCAGGCGGTATGCCACTGAGTAGAGCTGGAGTTTCTTTAACCGGCCAGCATATGGCATCTGTTTGAGCCCTTTGATCCGCTTGGTGAGGTACTTTTGGGGTCTTTCCAGTTGCTGCAGGTGTCTGGTAAGGTACATCCCAAAAGGGGCATTGTACTCAATTATGGGCCTGATGAGGGATGAGTAAAGAGGCACGATGACCTCCCCTGATATAGATGTGAATCCCTTCATGATTAGGTGGGCTATATAAAATGTTTTTCTAACCACTTTGGCCACGTGGTTGTCAAATGAGAGATTGCTATCAACTTGGGTCCCCAGGCCCCTAATTACTTCTTCTGTACTTAATGGATTACCACCTATGTGGTAATTTGTGGGCACTTTGTTTTTGCCAAAGGGGATGACTATACACTTTTTGGCGTTTAGCTTGAGGCCATGGCTCTGGCACCAGTTGTCTGTTTCTATGAGGCCCTTTTGGAGGATGCTTGTGTCGGCTGGAGAGTCTATTATGGATCCCAGTTTGCAGTCATCTGCGAACTTGGTCAGCCACAGTCCTTCCGTGTTGGCCTGTACCTCGGAGAAATATATACCGAACAGGAGAGGTCCCAGGACTGAGCCTTGTGGGACGCCACTTGTAACTGGTTTGGAGTCTGACATGGCTCCAGCAATTCTAACCATGTGGGTCCTGTCTTTGAACCAGTTTGCAACCCATCTAGTGACATAGGGGTTTATATTTAAGCTGGTGAGCTTATCTATAATGCCCGAGTGGGGGTATTGTATCGAAGGCTTTTGCGAGGTCCAGGTAGGCTGTGTGGAACACCTTCCCCTCGTCAATGGCCTTGCTGACTGTTTCAAAGAAATCGACTAGGTTTAAGAGGCAGGATCTGCCCTTAACAAAGCCGAACTGGATAGGATCCAGTGTCTGTAGGTCCCCAATATCTTTATTTATGAGGTCCATGATGATCCTTTCCATAGCTTTGCAGACCAAGCTAGTCAGGCTTATGGGGCGATAGTTTCCAGGATCCGTTGAGGCACCACCTTTGTGGAGAGGGACTACTGTTGCTGTATGCCACTCTTTGGGTACATATCCTATAGTAAGGCTGAGATTGAACAGTAGTTTTAGGTTTGGGTTTAGCTCTTCTAGGAGTTCATGTAGGACGCAGCCCGGGACACCATATGGTCCCATTGATGCTGTGTTTTTTGCTTTGTAGAGGGTGGCTCTTACCTGAGCATCTGAAATGTCAGGGGGGCAGCACTCTGCTGGGATAGATATTTGCCCTTTTGGTGGGGAGGGGGGGGGAAGTTTGCGCTGAACCTGTCAGCTAGGATGTTGGCAATGTCTATGGGTTCGGTGTATTTTTTGCCATTTTGGACTAATTCTGAGCATATCGGGAATTCCCACCCAGGTTCCTAACATAACTAAAGAAAGCCTTGTGATTATCCTTAGTGTCCTGTGCAGTTTTTCTCTTGAAGCTGGCCTTAGACGATTTTATGAGTGCCCGTAGTTTTTTGTTAATACTGATCAGAGATGCCTTCCCTTTTTGGGATTTTGCTCTATCATGTAGTAGCTTCCTCCTTCTATTGTATAGTTTGTTTATGGCCGGGGTCCACCAGACAGGACGTCTGCCTTTGGAGGATTGGGTCTTGGTTTTATTTGGGATTGCATGATCCTTGCATTCCTGAAGGTGTTCATAGAATGCGTTTATAAAGGATTCTGTGGTCTGGGCCGTATTTTCCACAGGCCTGGGGGCTTTGAAGGATTCCACCTCGGTTTTGAGGAGTGTGAAATTTGCTTTAGAGAAGTTTTTCACTGTGGTATTCTGGGCAGGGGGTGGGGTCGGGATGTGAATATCCAGATTAGTTTATGGTCTGATCTTACCAGTGAGGGATACACTTCTGGTCTGGAGCATAGAGTCCCCATGTTGGTGATGATCAGGTCCAGTATGTTTTCCCCTCTTGTGGGAGTGGTAACAAGTTGTTCCATAGCATTTGAGTTTATAAAGTCTAGGAACCTTTGGGCTAGGGTGTTGGAGCTAGAGTAATGCTCCCAGTCTATGTTTGGGTAGTTGAAGTCACCCAATATAATGGTGTTTGGAGAGACCTTCATATTTTCCAGTGTTCTCAGGAAGGCCGAGTGGGGTTCCTGGGTTTGGGAGGGTGGTCTGTAGCAGGTTATAAACTGGAAGGCAGTTTTACCCACTGTTAGTTGCACATGGATAGTCTCTGATGCTTTGTGCTGTGCCACCAACCTGGAGGTTTGGGTATCTTTGACGAATATTGATACTCTCCCTCCTTTTGTGGTTCGGTCCAAGTTTTGGGGCCAAAAAGCATGGTATGAGGTATAACCTGGTAGTGCTGGGGTGCTGTCGGAGCCTTGAACCAGGTTTCTGTTACTGCACAGATATCGATGTTCTCCATGCTAAGGAGAGTTTTGAGTGCGTGCATCTTGAGTTTTAGACTTCTGGCATTTAGTAGCATTACTCTTAGTTTCTTATCCCTTGTGATACCTATGGAGGTGGGTTTGTCTTTTGAGCCTTGCCTAAAAAAGGCACTATGGGGGTAGCAAGAGCCTTTGCCAATATCTGAAAGCCCAGGGGTGACAGGTGCAAGCCATCCCTAGCGAAGCATCGTGGCTTGTCGAGCGTGTCATCCCAGGCTGACAGGCATTGGATCCCCTTTGAATGACACCAATACTTAAGCCAATTGTTGAAATTGATCATCTTGTCTTCATATTGTGGCATCATTCTTGGTGAGGGTAAGATGCTACTCAAGGTCAGGTTCATACCGGCCTGGGCTACATGCTCAGAGAGCACCTCTATGTCTCTTTTCATGTAGTCCAGGTAGGTACGTCTCAGGTCATTCACACCAGCATGGACAATGACTGACTCATATTTGTACTTGCCTTGGAGTGACCTGAGTGCTTGTGTTATGTGGCGGATCCTAGCGCCTGACAGGCAGCTCACCATGACCTTCTCCTTGTTCAGCCTGGTGAGCGGGACGTCAGTGTGCCTGACGATAGAGTCATCTATTACAAGTGTATCAGGTGTGTTGTTTAGCCTTAAGGGCTGTGACTGTTCGGCACACTGGCTTTTTGAGCTATGTGTTGCATGTGTTTTGTTTTAGGGTAGCGGTTGCTTGGGTGTCTGCTTTGGAGGTCTCTGCTGCTTAGGCAGATTTTTATTTAGAGCCTCCGAGTATGTTTTTGTGTGTTTATGTGTTTGGTTTGCTGTCGTGGTAGGTCTATGTGAGACTGGAATTGTAGTGAGTGTGGTTTCCTTCTCCTCCTGACTGGTTACACCAATACTGAGTTGAGAGAGCTTAGCCTCCAGTTTGGCTATATGGTTGCATCTCTCACATGTGTTGGAATTTGTTGGGAGGAGGAGAGGGTTGTCTGTGTACATGAGGCAGTTGTAACATTGCCTCAAGATTCCCAGATTCACCAGCTGGACCGGAGAGGAGATTGACAACTGACCTTTGGACATGCTAGAATAGTACTGGGAATTCCTTATAATTGAAAAAAAGGGCCAATGGGGAACAAGGTACTCAAGGGGAGCTTGTGAGGGTGTAGTGCTTTTAATTTTTTAGTGCTGACTTATATAATTGCTTTAGTGAGCAAGTGCAGGGTAACTTAAATGCAATATGTTACAGGTAACTTAAATGCAAAAACGACAAACAGTAACTTTCTTTCAAGTGAAACAAGGAAATAAGTACAGTAAGCAATGCAGATATCACTAGGGATCCACAGAAGCGCGGAAAAGCTGCGTTTTAGGTGGAATTAGCGTTTCAGGGAAATAACAAGCAAACAAACAACAAGCATACAAACAAAGCTAGATTCAGCAGGCCTGGATCTAGTCTATGCTACAGCAAACAAGGTGTACCAATTTCAGTAAGAAACAGTTCAAATATGCAGGCACTATAAGCCTTTAACCAGAAATTCCCAGCTCAGAAGGGCAGAGTCCAGCCTCTCCTCCCACAAGAGTGCAGACCACAAACCTTCTTAATGTAAAATAACTGGCCTGAAGCCCAAGTGCTTAAACCAGAACTAATACACTTTTAGAATAACAGACACTGAGCCCTCAATCAGCAGTTCCCAACTTAGAAGGATGTAAGCTACCTGTCCTGCCACCACAGTGCAGGCCACAAACCTTCCTAATGTAAAACAACTGGTCTGAAGCCCAAGTGCTTAATCCAAAAGACTTAGAATGATAGCTACACTTTAATCAAGTTACTACCAAGCAGTAATAAATACACTTGAATACTTTAATGTCAAAACCATCCCCCGGATTCACCGATCTTTCATGCAGGACTAGCGTAGTCCTGCACGGAAGCACACATTTAGGAGCAGGACGGCAGCGCGCCATTCATATCAATGAAGGAGTGCTGCCCGAGCTCCTAGGCTTACATGGAGCATGTACGAGTGCAGAGGCGTGTCTGAGAGCAGAGCTCTCAGAATAAACACACCTCTGCAATGTAGAACAGCAGAAAGTGGGAAGAAATGAGCGAGATCGCTCATAGGTGTCCGCATATCCCCACCAACAGGTTCCCATGTGTACAACAGCAACAGTACATAAAAATGAAATGAAGAAACCCGTGTATTCATTTTGTTTAAAAATCCGAGTACAGCTAACCGTAGGTGCGCGAGTGTGCCTAACGCTTAGCTATGGTTAAAGCAGCTTAAAAGGCTGAAGAGGATAAAAGGGAAGATATATGCAAATGAAGCAACAGAGCAGTAGTGTAGTGGGCAGAGCATTTGCCTAACAAGCAGGCATTCTTGGTTCGAGTCCCACTGTAGCACAGTCTGTTTTACATGGCAAAGCATGTTATAACCAATAGATTTGTTACAAAACCCACTAAATAACATATATTTATGAACTAGATTACTGCAGGAAATGCACGTGAAGTGTCAGTGTCATAATGAATAAGGCACTAGTAACCAGGTTTAAGCACAACTAAGCAGTTGTAAGTATATGCAAGCACTAGTAAGTGTGTTTATGTGCATTTGCATGGGGGTAAGCACTGCCTACACAGATTAAGCAATGTGGAAGCTAACTGAGTATAAGAGAATGCAACCAGAAGTTAGCAGTGCTTAGCCCCATGCAAACCCACTTACAACTGCTTTAAAGTGCCTTAATCACTCTATATTCAATGGCCCGTGTTCTGCCCAGCAACAAAATAAACAGCCTCTGCAAGGCTCGAACCCAGGACCATGCACACCATACACAAAGTGATTTACCACTAAGCCATGCCAGATAAACAAAAGTTAGATGTTTTCAGAAACATAACATCCAGCCCAGTCATGCAACAGTACAGAGAATGTATGCCAACATCTAGATGTATGTGTGTGTAAATATATTAATATCTCAACAGATACAACATATCTATATATGTAGTTTTATATATATATATATATATATATATATATATATATATATATATATATATATTCAGAAATATATACATATATATATATATATATATACTTATATATAAACATATATACATGCAAATGCCAACATCTACACATATATATGTCAACACCTATATGTCCACATATACACAGCAAGCTACATATATGTACGCAGATATATATCTCCGTAGGTATATATGGACATAGTTATAAATATGTAAGCAAATATATATACATATATAGGTATATATGGGCATACATCTGTAGATAGCAATGGTAGAGTAACGGAAATATATATGTCCACATGCACCGTTAATGGGGTTGAGAGGCCCCAAACAATATATGTCTCGTACAAAATGGCATACCCCCCCTAACAGCCAAACACGTCCATCCTGCAATACACTACCAAGTTTAAGTGTTTTATTTAAATAGGGATTTAAATTCTTCTTCTTTTATGTTTCACTTTTTATATACTATTCCTCTCTCCCCCACCCACTAGGCGGGCCAACCTGTATGGGCCCATCCAACCCAGCCTCTCCTTGACCCATATTTTCTTTACCCACAGTTCTGCACCCCGCCCCCCCCCCGCTGCACACATGCAGCCACCATCCCTTCTCTGGTTACCAGCCTGTAGCAACCACGCCACCACACTTTGCCCACCCTCCACTCCTCCTCCCCTCAGGACACATCTTGTACATTTTCATGACCCAAGTATCTTCAGTCTTCCACATACTGTAGTCCATGCACATATGAACACAGCCATGCACACCTTTGCAGACATGAGGTTACTGCAATGGATAACACCTACATTTGTGGGTCATCCCGCATGGAAAGACTTTATTTTTGGTAATAACAATAGGCTTCACGGGTGACTTCATTTACACCAATAGTTTTATTTTTAGGTAGTCAATCAGGTTCAGGAGACAAGATCAGACCTTCATGAGCCCAGCCTGGGCGAGGTTCAGTGTTTTCTGGTTGCCAATGTTTTAGTTTATAAGTTTCATGATAATGCATTCCATGCTCTTGCAGATCAGGCTTGTCAGACTGATGGGACGGTAGTTCCCGGGATCCAAGGTGAATCCCCCCTTGTGGAGTGTGATAACTGTAGCTGTGCGCCACTCAGTGGAATCGAAGCCTGAGGTGGGGCTATGACTAAACATGACACTTAGGTGAGGTACTGGTGTATTTTGTAGTTCATGTAGTACACAGCCCGGGATGTCATCTGGTCCCATGGATGCTGTATTCCTACCTGTGGAGAGTGCAGTTTCTACCTGTGTGACCATGATTACTGGAACTGGCAATCTTTTGGTAGTGAGATGGGTCCCTTAGGGGTGAGAGGAGGGTGAATGTGGCACTAAAGTGATCTGCCCAGATATTGGAAAATTCCTTGGAATCAGTATATTTAATGCCATTCTGTAGTAGCTCAGAGCAGTTCTGGCCATTGCCATTTAGATTCTGGACAGACCTATAGAATTCCTTGTGGTTGTCTTTGGAATCTTTGGCAATTATATTTACTTAACAAGCTTTGGGGGATTTTGAGGGATCTCTGCTTCTTAATGAGGCTGGTAAGGGAGCATTTTGGGATTATTCTCTTTTCTTCAACAGTTTCTTCCTTCTGTTGTATAGTTTGTTTATGGCAGTGGAGCACCAGATTGGCTTCCTTTTTTGGAGGACTGCATCTTGGTTTTATATGGGATGGCACAATTCATGCACGAGTGGATGTGCACATAGAGTGCCTTAGTGTAGGATTCACTAGTTGCATTGTTAGCTCCCGTCTCCATGGGTGTCATGAAGTTTGTCACATATGACTTGAGTAGCATGATGTTGGCTTTGGAGAGGGTTCTTATGGAGGTTTCCTTACTGGTGGTTGGGGGTGGGATGAGGATGTCAACGGTGATTACCTTATGGTCAGTCCTGACCAATGAGGGGGTGACCACTGGTGTGGAGCATCTGCCTTCCATGTTGGTAATGACCAGGTCTAGAATATTGGAGCCCCAGATTGGACAATGGATTAATTGATCCAGGGGTTTGGAATGTAGGAACTACAGGAACCGTTGGTAAAATATGTTGGTACCCGAGTAGTTTTCCCAGCTAATGGCAAGGTCATTGAAATCACCCAGTATTATGGTGTTTGGTTGTATCTTAATATTGTCCAGTATGTTTATAAAGGTGTAGTGAGAATCTTGGGGCATGGTGGGAGATCTGTAGCAAGCTACAATTTGGATTGCAGTCTTACCTAGTGTTAGTTGCACCTGGATATTCTCAGATGCATTGTGCTGGGATCTAGGCTGGAGGTGTGAATAACCTTGGTGAATATGGACACCCCTCCACCTATAGTGTTGTGGTCTTGGTTTGGTGCCTGAAATGTGTGATAAGAGTTGTAGCCTGGTAATACAGGTGTGCTCTCTGCAGCGTTGAACCAGGTCCCATTTACTGCACTGATAGCTATGTTCCCCATTTGTAGGTGTGCCTCAAGAGAGTGCCTTTTTAGGTTTAGATGTCTAGCATTGAGTAGCAGTACCTTCCATTTTGCATGCTGGTACCTGTTACAGTGGTGGTTTTGCCTTTTGAACCTTGCCTAGATAAGGTACTATGGGGGTGCCAAGAGCTGTAGCCAGTAACCTGAATCCCAGGGGCAACAGGTGCAGACCATCTCTGGCAAAGCATTGTGGTTTGTCAATCATGTCATCCCAGGCAGACAGATACTGGATCCCCTTTGAATGACATCAGAAGCTTAGCAACTTGTTGAAGTCATTGCTGTGTATATGTATATGTGTGAGTGTTTATATGCAGTAAGGCCAGATGTGAGGTGCTAGTGTAATAAAGTGCTCAAGTCCCCAGGACCCCATACAGTGTACGTACACATGAGCCACAGATACCAGACACAGATATAACATGTAACAAATAATAAATCAATGTCAAAAGGAAAATATAATGCTAATTAGAGGGTCTATATCACTTCAGCGAAAACTCCTTTACCCGAACACCCATGCATCGACCCCTATACCTCGAACCGTGAAAATCCCGAATGCACTAAACCGCAAAAAATAAACTATGGAACTGCCATAGTCAGCCAACCCCACCACCCTCTACTTAATACCTTTCCATACAAAATAAATAAACCACATACATACACACACCAAATCCTACAGACATACACCCAAACAAAAGAAATAATCCACATACATACATTTAACAAAACCCCATTTCCAACACTACTGTAAACCCCACATACACAACTATCTATGCACTATCCTTAACCCCTCCCTAACCCTAAGGTCCATAACTACCGCACACGTCCCCTACAGACATGCACCCAAACACAATAAATAACACACATACATACACTTAAAAAAACCCACATCTAACACTACACTAAATCTTACATTACCTGTCTATGCACCTGCCTTAACCCAAATCCTAACCCTAAAGTCCTATCTATCGCATACTTACCTTACGGAGCTATACCACAGACGGTCCAACCAAAAAAAATCAACATTTTGGAATTCGCGATTTTGGACGTTCAAGGTTTACATACTTCGCGCTATACAGTTTGATGTATTCATATTCACGTAAAGGGGTTTTCGCTGAAATGATATAGACCTCTAATTGGATATTAAGCAAAGCTAAGCATTGCACAGGTCAGCCTACATGGTGTAAGCAATGTGTAGGCCGGCTAACTCAATCTGCCCAGTGGTATGCCCCTTTAAGTAATGCTAACATGAGGTAAGCAGGTGTGCCCATAGCTTAGCCTTTTCAAAACAGTCCAATCACAGGAAAGTGTGGCAAATCAGGCGTATTTAAACCCCACAGGCACCAAAAATTCTCATAACTGGTTGCAGCTCCCTACTGTAGGCAGAATGGCTGGAGTTGGGGAAGAAAAAATGGATGTAGCCATCTACTGATAGCACTCAACACACACACACAACCAGTGATATATCTGACACAAGACCTGTGTGGTGGACAGACAAAACATAGGCCCACAGTTGAGAGCTATGCAGACAGACTGCAGTCCATGTTAAACTAGTATGTACACACAAACCCTGAAAAACTGGTGCTATGCAATGCATATACCAACACTACTCACACTCTGTAGTTCTGGAACTTTATACAAATATGTAGCTGACCTGAGATTGCAGTCCCCTTCTGAGAGGTATTGCTACCTGCTGTCTGTAACACTGCTGCCCACACACAGGGAGGATGTACCATACAGGAAAGGTAAAGGGACTACACCCAAATGATGTAGGGATTTATAGTAGTGGGTTGCCATGACAGTGGTAATTGGAAGTACTACACAGTGTGCTGTATGCAAGTAACCAGTGGAGGACACTGATTGGTGCAGAGGCTATCATCTGATCATGTGCTTCACCTACAAAAGCCATGCTGCAGTCGGCTAAGGCCAGGAATAAAAAGAAGTTTTGAACAGACATCACTCACACAACAGGTATGTGAAGTATATATGCATGTAATTGACTGTAGTACTTGGGCCATAATAATGGGATAGATGATGTTGAATGATTTATATGTGCCAGCAGGTGTTGTTGTAATGATGTTCAGCTGAACAAATGCTATGGACACTAGAGTCTGTTCCTGTGGGTGGTGGGCCATGCCCATCGACTGTGCAGAGCAGCACTGACTGACAAGATGTAAGATATCATAGTGTGTGTTGTGTAATGGAAAACATGTCTAGTAATGTGGGCAATAGCCAGTGGTGGAGGTAATGGCATAATGATGGATATGTGGGCTCCAGAGCCCACCACGTGCAGGATACTCAGGTTAATGTGTAATGTAGCATGCTGAAATGCCATAGGTGTGTAATAGGTGTACCTGCAATCTGTCTGTGTATATACCCCCTAATGTTAGGCTGTGTCCATATGTGGCACCTGTCTGTGGTGTAGCAAGGCAGAACACTCCAGCTGTGCAGGAAGGAGAGTCAGAGATCGTGGACCTGATGTCTGAATGTGTGTGTGTATATGTATATATATATATATATATATATATATATATATATATATATATATAGATACATAGATATGTAGATATCTATATAGATATACATATATATATATATGTATGTACACACATATATATATATATATATATATATATATATATATATATGTGTGTGTATATACATGTTTGTATATATAAATATATATACATATATTGATATATTCATACATGTATGTCTACAGATATACAGACACCTACATGTATATATAAACACAGATATACAACATAATATATATCTACACATATATAGAGATGTACATATATACAAACACACACACACACACACACACACACACACACACACACACACACACACACATATTTATATATATATATATATATATATATATATATATATATACACACACACACACACACACACACACGCCCCGTATGTTTGCATCACAGTGCTGCATACTATGTGATAGGCGATATCACACATATCAATGCACACAAATATACAGCAGTAAATGTGTGCAACATGGACAGATATGTCACTTGTGAACCCCTTTTTGAAACCACATTTTACTTGTCTGTAAAGGTGGGATTGTGAATCTGGGTAAGGATAGGAGGTATATTTGTGGAGGTGGTTTGGGTTGGTAGATAGGGAACAGAGCCTACAGGGGTGGTATATGACACATCTGGTGGGTAAACACCCTGAATGGTGAGTGTTGTCTGCAATGTGGAAGCCACATGAGCCCCCATATGGAAACAATGGGACCAAGGCTCCCACCCAATGCCAGTCACAACAGCAGTTGCATGGACCTGAAGGTACCTTGGCTGGAGGCTGAGCAGGAGTAGCATGGTGTGCCCTGTGAGTGTGTACTGAAGGCCTCAAGGTGTTGTAGCATATCCCCCTGGTTTTTGTGTACATCCCTACACAGCAAACCCTGGACTTGACCATGGGTTACAGGATCATGTCTGTGTATGCCCCCGGGGGGGACACCACCCCCTGAGGAGGTTCCACATGAATGTAGTGCACTCCAGTAGTTGAGGAGACCCCAGGGTGGGTCTCACATGTGATGTGGTCTGGTAACATGGCCAGATGAGGTTGGCGAGGTGGCTCTGCAGCCAAATATCCCCTAAACATGCTACCGTGTCACTGTTATAGAACATATGTGGATAGTAATATTCTCCATAATCCCTGAACATGTCCAAAAGCATACATAAATATTCCCAATAACACAGAATGTCAGATGTGCAGTAATCACATAGCAAGCATACCACATGCATATAATGAACCATAGTGGCTCTGACAATGCCATGCAAGTGAATAGTCTGTAATACACCGGCAATGATAGTGTCCACACAGGGAACACAGCCACAGAGACATAGCACAAAGTGTGTTACAATACAGTACATATATATCCCGCTGTTAGTTAAGTTGTGCCATACCTATTGAGTTGTGTGAATAGTTTGTTTTTGCAGATTTGGGGGGGGGGGCAGAAATGTGCATTAAGAACTATCATAACCTTGCTGTATGATTTGCTGAGACCTGTTTCAATCTTTATGTCTTTCAGGCAAAATGTCCTTAGGGCGGCTTCCATCATATTCTGCAGAGGAAATGGAGATCATCCTCAGCTACCTCAGCAATCACTGTGCATTACTGTTTGGCAGGCATGCACATGAACAGCAGGAGTGGACTGCCCTGTGGAATGACCTCGTTCACAGGGTCAGCGATGTCGGACACCATAACCGAAGTTATGAGCAGGTCCGGCATTGCTGCTCTGACCTGCTTTGCAATGCCCACAGGTGTGCTGCTGCAGTATGGGGGGATCACCTCACAACAGGGGGGGGGTTCATGCAACCCACCCCCCCCCGACATGCATGGAATAGCTCCTCAGCAGCCTTGGGGCACCTACCCATACCAATGTACAAGTGTCAGACAGCATTACGGAGGTGGGTGTTACCCACACACTGGCTGGGGAGCGTGCAGGTAAGACCACAGGGAACATCAGTAGACCAAATTTGCATATGCATTTGCATCTGTATAGGTGGGGCATCTTCGTCATCTTTTAGCTTTTCCCAATTAGGGGTTACCACAGTGGATCACCTGTTTCCATTTCTTCCTGTCCCCTGCATCTTGCTCTGTCACACCAACCACCTGCATGCCCTCTCTCACCACATCCATAAACCTTACCTTAGGCCTTTATCTTCTCCTCTTACCTGGCAGCTTCATCCTTAGCATCCTATTCCCAATATACCCAGCATCCCTCCTCAGCACATGTCCAAACCAATGCAATTCCGCCTCTCTGGCTTTGTCACCAAAATGTCCAACCTGGGCTGACTGTCTACTATACTTATTCCTAATCCTGTCTACCCTCATCACACCCAATACAAGTCTTAACATCTTTAACTCTGCCACATCCAGCTCTGACTCCTGCTTTTTGTCAGTGCCACTGTCCCCAACCCATATAACATAGCTGGTCTCATTACCCTCTTGTAGACCTTCCCTTTCACTCTTACTGGTACTCGTCTGTCACAAATCACTCCTGACACTCGTCTCCACCCACTCCACCTTGCCTGTACTCTCTTCTTCACCGCTCTACCACACTTGCCATTACTCGGAACTGTTGACCCCAAGTATATGAACTCATCTACCTTTGCCAACTCTACTCCCTGCATCTTCACCATTCCTCTATACTCTCTCTCATTCACACACATATATGCTGTCATAGTCCAGCTGACGATCATTCCTCTCCTCTCTGGAGCATATCTCCACCTCTCCAGGGTCTCCTCAACCTGTTTCCTACTCTCACTACATATCACAATATCATCTGCAAACATCATAGTCCACGGGGACTCCTGTCTGATCTTGGCTGTCAACCTGTCCATCATCACTGCAAATAAGAAAGGGCTCAGAGCTTATTCTTGATGTAATCCTACCTCCACCTTAATCACATCTGTCACTCCCACTGCAGATCTCACTGCTGTCACACTACCCTTGTGTGCTGTACCACACTTACATACTTTTCTGCCACTCCCTACTTCCTCACACAATACCACATCTCCGCTCTAGGCACCCTATCATATGCTTTCTCTAAGTCCAGAAAAACACAATGCAACTCCTTTGACCTTCCCTGTACATCTACATCAACAGTCTCAGAGCAAACATTGCATCTGTAATGCTCTTTCTTGGAATGAAACCATACTGCTGATCACTAATAATCACCTCCCTTCTTAAACCAGCTTCCACTACTCTTTCCAATAATTTCATGCTGTGAATGATCAATATTACCCCTCTGTAGTTACTACAGCTATGCACATCACCCTTATTCGTATAATCCAGTACCAAAACACCTTTCCTCCACTCCTCAGGCATCCTCTCACATTCCAAGATTCCATCCTACAATCTGGTTAATCATGTCACTGCCATTTCCCCTAAACACCTCCAAGCTTCCACAGGTATGTCATCTGGACCAACAGCCTTGCCATTCTTCATCCTCTTCATAGCTATCTGTACCCCTGCCTTGTAGAGCATGCATATCTGATATGTCATAACTATTGTTTGTTGATGCATAGTAGTAATAAACAGATGTGCATAAGTGCTAGTATTGTGGACTTGTACTGTTGATATACTGTAATGCTGCACCCACCCTGTAGCAATACCACAGCTGTGGCCACTAACATTGCATCTCTCACACTCTTATGCAGGTCCCTCTGGTATACCACCATGGCAGCAGGCTGTAGCTGGAGAGTATGATTTATGTTGATGCTTGCCAATACATCGGGCATGTACTGGCTATGTTATATGGCATGCACACATCTAACACACCTACCCTTAATGCATGCTGTACATGTTCACATATTGTTGCTATTACATACACTGCATCACAGTGGTGACCATGATGGGGTATTGGAAAGGTATGTCAGACACCTGTGGGATAAGTAACACCCTGTCATTGTGAAATTTGTCCACAGGGATTAACATAATGGTGGCATACACAGACTACAATAGGGACATGTGTGAAACATCACCCCTGTACAGTGCACCAACAGTTTATATACCAGTGTTACAATGGTAACTGTTACAGATTTACACTATGGCATAATGTATTAGTACTGTATTAGCTGGGACTTGGCTATAACACATGCTGTTCAGTGTATGGGACACTGCAAACTGACACACATGTGTGGCCCATACTTGTCAAGCATCTTCAAAAAGCCTGAAGGTGGGGAGGTGGTGTCAGTATGACACACCAGTGCACTGCAGCAGGGAGCCATAAGGATGGTAAGAATGGCTATATCTGCACACAGACTGTGTCAGTAATTGTGGCAGACATAATTCTACACCCACAGAAATAGTGATGGCAGTGTGTAAACACCAAGGGGTGTGCATATGAGTAGACCTTGCAATCATGCAGAGTTGGGAAACATGTGTAGAGCAGACTGACCATACACAAGCAAATGCAGATGGGCCATGCTAGTATACCCCTGACAGGAATAGTGACTGCTGTAGTACACATAACAATGGGTGCAACAAAATGTCATGATGATCGTGTGCACACCTAGGCACTCACACCACTGTATGCAATGCGGTTAGCATCCACACACCTAACACCTTTAGTAGACACTGCATGTGGATGTACAGGACATATGGCACATATCAGGCTCATGTACTGTTAATATATATAGCAATGTTGTTCCATGGCAGATCACGGACTGGTGCATCACATCAATAAGAGTGTGTAGACTCCCCATAGCCATGGTATGATCTGGCAGTTGCCAGTGTAATACTATTGGATTGTGCATACATGGTCTGCTAATGTTGAGAGCTATAAACCACACATCAAGCATTCACAACTGACATCTGACCACACATCATCAAAGGTATGTTTTGCTAGAAAACATAGGGTCTGTGAGCATTACAGCTGACATAACTGACACAGTACTACACATTCAGCAATGGGATGCACACCTGTGAGTTGTGGTGTACAGTACATGGCAGGGTGGATAACAGGTGCACAGCAAAACTGTGTACATGGGTGCAGTGTTCCCCAGGGGAAGGGGTATCACCTACTAACACAGGCCATGCCTCACACACATGTATATTGTTGCTAGCATGGATTGACTTAGCTGCACTGCATGCTGTTGTGTACCATATGTTATGCATGTTGACAGATGGGTAATGGGAGGACTGTGTGTACTATCATTGTGCAACCTTACCTGTATGTGTGTCTGTGTGTGTGTCTTTGTGTGGGTGGGTGTTCATGTCATCTGTCAGTTTAATGTGGTGTAGAGGAGGGAGGATGCTGCATGTAGGATGTGTGTGTGCATGTGTGTGTGGTTGTGTGGGTGTCCATGTATGCACATTGTGACTGTGGAGTTTATGATATGGCAGTATTTCCCTTCATGATAGTGCAGAACATGGACATGGACTGACACAAGACACAACAGGAATACTTGTCTGATATGTAATCACAGGACAGCTGATAGTCTAATAAGGTCTGTAGCATGGAACATGCATTGGGAGGGAAAGTAGATACCTGGTATAACCTCAATATTGCATACAGCAGGGAGGTGAATGACAACCCATTTAGGCAGCACTACATATGCATTGGGGAATTACTAGACAAGAGCAGGGAGTGTACACATATATCACAGTTATCACATGATAGGTTGATTGAGCAGCATGTCAGGCATGTACTGAGTAATCCTTACACATGACACTACAGTGTGTGACATTATGGAGGGAACATATCAGCTCCTCACATATAGGGGCCAAGCTCACAAAGTCCGAACATACACAGGGTGAACACAGAGTGACAGCAGTTATGCCATGTAAACAGTACTACACTCAGGTCATGGAGTTAATGGAGTAACAGGTCTTGTGTTGTGGTTACTTTTGTAGGCATTTAGATGAATAAATCATTAATGAGAGGCATTAATGAGTGCATGTCAGCAGGCATGATGCATGATGGGCAACTTAAGGAAATACACATGGGACTGTCTCTAGGATCACAAATAGGTAGGTATTAAAGTGGAGTGTGCGTGTGTGTGTGTGTGTGTGTGTGTGTGTGTGTGTGTGTGTGTGTGTGTGTGTGTGTGTGTGTGTATTGTTATGTAATGCTGGACAGGTCTTAAAGTGTGTTTCTTTTTATCCCCCACAGGTGGCGAGGTGGGTCAGGGTCCCTCCTGCAGACAACCTGATGTTGGTGTGCACACATACACTGATGATGATGAGACCATGATTGAGACACAGGTGGGTTTGTCAGGGGTTGACACAGTGCCAGCATTTGACATCCCCCTTTTAGCCACCCCACCCCAGCAAACAGTTGCAGTGCCTATACATACCCCATCACCAGTGGCCATAGCTGAGGGACAGTTGGCAGTTAGTGGCAGTGCACAGGGTAGTGTGGTGACCATGCCAGCTGTGTCTGTCCACAGTAGGCATAGCTGGATGTCCAGCAGGCCACCACATAGGTGGATGCATCAGAGTGCTCATGGTAGGGCTGCTGGTCATCCTACCCCTGGCAGAAGCACCACAACTGGTACCACCAGGTGCATGTTTCAGGCTGCCATGGAGGCACATGCACGTATAGAAATGTACAACAGACAGGGCCTGAGGCTGCAGAGGGCTGCCTACTCATCTGTAAGTGACAACATCCGTGAACTTGCTGCTGCCCTCCATGAACAGAACAAGATCATGGATAGATGGTGGGGTGAGATGGTGGACCTTCTTGACCATGGAATGTCTGTGCTTGAAAACCTGGTGGGAGTTGTGCGACAGCCTCGTGGATGTAGGCCAGAAACAACAACATCTGGCGGTCAACGTGGACATGCTAGGATGCCAAGCCACTCCCTTACTGGAAGTAGTAGCCCCAGCACATCACTGGGGGTGCTGTCCACGCCACACCAAAGCAGGCCTCATGCACATGGCCCTGGCCAGTCCCAGGTGAGACATGGTTCCAGCGGACATCTGTCATCATCAGAGGAGAGCAGCACCTTAAGGCCTGTACCTGCATGTGAACATGGAACTCTTGGCAGGCACAGTCAGCGTGTCCATGGCTGGAGGCAGTGAACTTCACACCCTGCCAGGTATGGTCTTCAGCTGTCCAAAAACACCTGTATGGGCAGCCACATGGCAGAACTGTGTGCATGCATACCCACACACTATACATGTAGAGCAACCCCATACTGACATGCACCACATCACCACTCCCCATCCAAATAATTAAACCCCTCACCCATACACATGGTGTCAAATGTATGGATCACCCTCGGCCTCTGGTAAACCAGCAACACACCCTGTGCATATGATGATGCCTGTGCCACATCCCTGTCATCCATAACATCAATGCAGGGACAGGCTAATATGGTTCTGATGCACATGGTGACAGTAATACAGTGCAGCAATGTACTGCAGTGTAACATGTTGTCAGGAGTAATGTGTAATGCATACATGTCAGGTAATGTAGCCATCCAGCTATGATGCATGCCAGCTGTTAGTAACACTGGGTGATTGTGATCTGCATAATGTTATCCATTTGTGTTGTATGTGTATATTTGTCAGCAGGAGGATGATCTGCAGTCATATTCCACAAGAGTTATGGCACTGTGGTGATGCCATGGCTGTGACTTATCCAGAGTACAGTTGCACACATGTCACAGGATTGTCAGTTATTGCCTGTGCCACATAGACAGGTGACCCACTGGGACATGTATAATCTGCTATGGTATGTAGACCCATCCACATACATGCACACTCTTACATGGCAACACTGTGACTAGACCCCCACCTAGGTATGTAGTGCTACTGAACTGTGTGGATTTCATTGCACACCACACAACATTTAGGATGAGGTGTGTACCAGGTTACATGTTACATGCAGAACATCCACAGACATGTACAGTATGGTAATGGTGAATGTAATGGTCGTATATGGGTAATATATAGTGTGACATACCATCATACACACATTGACGGACACATAACAGGCAGACACACATCCAAGAGACCTGGGCCTATTGGTGCTAACTAAGTAGTCCATGTGTCCAATGTGTCGCAGGTAGGCTGCACACAGCACATGTGTAACTGGGCTGTATTGTGGTTTCAGTTACCTGTATGGTTGATGGTGACAGTGGTCACCATAAAGTGGTACATGGGGCATATACCGGGTGTACCATGGTGTATTGGCAGTGTACATAGCACCCACATCCCCCAGTGGTTATTGTATGCACTGGAACCCATGATGACACTCTGACATACCAACTATCACACATTGCCCATGACTGCAATACAGCCCATTGTATATCACAACAGTGGTACTACAGGGATATACATCTAATGCACATGCCACAGGCATAGTAGTGTGTTGCATTGCCATGCCTCACCTGTGGGGGGTCAACAACACTATCTGTACTACTGTGTGGCAATGTGTAGTGTAATAGGAGTATGTGGCCTTAGAATGGTGTACCCTACAGATATGCAGACATGCACACATACACACACTTGTCAGACCTCAATTGGTTTCACATGGCTATCGATCAATTTGTACAACACTGTTGTGCTGGTAATGCATGGCTCATGTAGCCATTAGGGTAAGGAGTGTAACAGGGTACATGTCATGTCCAACACAGCAGCAGCAACATCTGACTATGGCAATGGGTGTTGAGATGGTTGTGAAGGCCATCATGGAGTTCTGACCTACAGGTGTACTAACACACAGACACTGCTATCCTCACTAATGCACACGTACACGTGTCAGTACTGTGGTGCATTGCTGTATGTGGTCATAGCTGTGTCCATGGGGAGATGGGTTGTGTAGGGGTTATGTGTACATTGGTATCATGCTACCTGCCATGTGCCAGCAGGCAATCCATTGACAGACACCACTTTGGTGACTGTCAGGGTGAGAGTGACATGCATCAGCCAATCCTCGGGATGCCTTCTGCACATGGCCACTGAGGTGATCCAGTTGAAATGTATGCAACATATATTACAACACATGTTTAGTGCCTGTGTTGGAGACCTGTACCCAAGCATGTTCTGTTGACTGTGGTAGTGCAGTGTAGGTATCCATGGCTGGTGGTCAGTACAGGTTGTTGTCTCTTATATGTGCCAGTTAGTACACAGCTGGGCAGACATGTCAGTGTCAATCAAGCATAGGTTGTCTGTATGTATTCTAGCTGGATACCTGCCATCTACACATCTGTAGAGGGACTCACAGACATCTGCTTGGTAAGTAGCTATGCAGTAGGATGAATGTGAAGACAGATGGATGTTTGACAACAATATGTATGCCAGTACTAAATGTTGTACATGTTCTCTACAGACAATACTCTACAGTGGCATTCCACGTCTGATCATTATCCAGTAGGGGATATTGTGATGCCTGTGCCCTGGCCCATCAATCAAGGAGCCTCAATCCTCACCACTAACACCAGGGAGGGTGTCTCATATATGAAGAAAGGATAACAAAGACACACAATAAAGTGCAATTTCCCTTAAGAGCACACAGAGACCACAGTCACTCCAGGGCTGGTTACCCCCTTGCTCTCCATGTCACCAATAAGACTCCCCACTGGCACAGCTATAGGGTCCAGATCTCAGCCAGCTGGGCAAGCTAAACTTTCCAGAACCCTCTCTGTCCAACCAGTGCTTTGTGTCCCTGCCCAAGTAGCTGACACACATACACTTTGAGATAAGAGTTTATACAACCACACAGACACTTCTGGGGAAGGCTGGCACAGGTTCTTCAGCTGTGCCCCTTTTACCCAGACTATACAGTAGTATCACTGGCCACCATCCAGCTAATATTTGTTAGCTACTCAAAGGCCCTTAAAAGGATGTCCAATTATTACTGTGCACTATTATTATCCAATTGGTAGTATAACTAAACAGTCAAGGCTTATTAGAGTGACTTGGTGCAGGATCCTTATATACATGCAATGTACTCTTAGAGCTTAACTTATCTCTGCACAAAACCAGCCACAGTTAAAAGGTTTTAAAATATTTAATAATAAATAATAAAAACACAAGATAATACTTTCTACTACACATTGCTAGTCAAGAGTTCAGAGATCACAGAGAAATACTTAAAATAATTCAGTAGTACAGTTCTGACATCACAGAAAAGCACTTAGTCTAATCTTTCTAGTTCCTAGCTATTTATAAAAGGAAACACAAGCCTAAAATATCTTACATATGAGCAAGACAGTGCTTGAGTTGGATGGTCAAGACAAAAATGCTTAATGCCTTCTGATTCTCTCTGTTTAAATTGCTATTGCAGTCCTTGTTCCCATTACATCATTTCACACTTTCCTGGTGTTCCCAGGCTAACAGAAACTACATAATTGTTATCTTGCACCTGCAGGAAACTACAGCCATAAAAGACATTCCAAATGCAAACTCTATTAATTATTCCTTAAGTTAAAACAATAGGCAGGATGCTTCACTCCAGACTCATCGACTCCATATTCTAACTTCAAAGGGACATACATGAAATCATTTTAACTTCAAAGTAGAGGCAAGAAATGGTTGACTTAGCTTTCTTTACAGCAGGGGGCAATGTTGCTACATTGTTTTAACTTCAACATTTCACAGCATATTCTTTCATTTAATAAAACAAGCTTGTAGTTTCCATTCATATTTACAAATGACAGAATTATCTGCACAATTCTGTCTGGATAGGCTGGCAGCCTTCACAGATATACATGGTGACACATTCCACACATTAGGAACATGGCACTGAGGCCTCAGAGTCCAGCTATGCCTGCAGGTGTGATTGTTGTCAGTAGTACATTTAGCACTCTATCCTTGCCTGGGACAGCACTGTCAAAAGTAATACCAACATGTTACACTAAATGCCAATGTGACATCATGTATCCTGGGTTACTACCCCTGCATGTAACAAATTCATATGGATAACAGTGCTGTGCAGGTCTCATATACTTGTGTGTCCCAGACATGACACACTGCTTGCTACTGTAATGACAGCACATAGATGCATGTATCGTACATGGCATTACAGATGTCAGTACCCAGGGTTTGACATGGCCTTGTATGTTAAGCAGAGAGTGTCTCCGAGTATACGATATGCCACATAGTATAGCTGGAGGTTCATGAGATGGTCAGCATAAGGCATGTGCTTTAGGTCTGTGGTACTTTTAGTAATGTATTTCTGCGGACTTTTCAGCTGTTGCAAATGTCATGTGAGGTACATACCAAATGGGGCATTGTACTCTATAATGTGTTAATGAAGGGTGAGTACAGTGGGACAACTACCTCTGTTTTCCTGGATGAAAAGCCATTAGTGATGTGGTGTATCACATAGAAGGATTACCTCACTGTTGTGGCAATGTGGTTATTTAATGTGACACCACTATCCACCTGTGTCCCTAAGTCTGTCATCGCACCTTTGGTGTTTAGTGTACTGCCAGCAATGTGGTAATTCACGAGTACATGGTATTTCCCAAGGGGATAACCACACATTTTTGGCCATTAAGCTGGAGCCCATGGCTCTGGCACCAAGCATCTGTTTCTGTAATGCCCTTTAGTAGAATACCCACATTATTTGGAGATTCAACAGTGACTCCCAGTTTGCAGTCATCTGTGAACTTTGTTAGGCAGAGTCGCATAGTGTTTGCACGTACTTCAGAGAACTAGATACCAAACATGAGCGGTCCCAGGATTGAACCCAGAGGTACTCCACTTGTCACTTGTTTGTAGCTGGTATTGGAGTCAGCTACTTTTACAGTGTATGTCCTGTCAGTAAGCCAGTTGGCAGCCTATCATGTGATGTGGAAATGTGTGGCCATACATCTGTAGGTAGCAATGGTAGATTAACAAAAACAAATATATCCACATGCACCGGTAACGGGGTTGAGAGGCCCCAAACAATATATGTCTTGTACGAATAGGCATACTCCCCCAGCCAAACACGTCTGCCCTGCAATACACTACCAAGTGTTGCAGATCCCATAACCAGGACCTGACATAACATGGGCGCAAGATGTTAACAGTACTGCATCCCACCTGTATGATGTCAGGCTGGTATTGGTAACATATTATGCAGTACAGCCTGGCTACCATGGGAAATGTAAAATGTGGAAGCTATCAACATCCCCAGGATACATATATGCAGACACATGTATGCAGGTACATATATATATATATATATATATATATATATATATATATATATATATATATATATATTTATATTTACATATATATAGATATACATGTGACTACACATTCATATTCAGAGCTATGTACAGTAAGATACATATGTAAGAGGTACACAAATTATGGAACAGCCACTATGCCTACAGTTCACACCTGAACAACTGGACACTGTATGGGCCACCCATACAAATGACAATCATTGCCTTCAACATATACCCACAGAGATCATAGGAAAAAACACCACACACAGGTTTGCAGGAATGGAAAACCTTTATTTGTGTACTATTACAGTTCTATATACTATTGCTACTGCAATTGGGATTGTCTTCACAGACATGGTGTGTGTGTGTGTGTGTGGGGGGTCACATCTGCTTTCCACATGTGTGCCAATTGGCTACAGACAGACATCATAAGGACATCATAGTAAAGTACCGCTGCTAGCACCTACTGCCCCTGTTGACTGCAGGAGAGATATTGGCCAATATGTGTGGACATTCTGACACACTCTGTACAGTCCAGAGGTATACACAGAATCCCTTAGTGCAAAACATGTGTACCATACCTGACAACATGGATGTTAACAGCTATGTAGATGGATTTAACACATAACAACTGGTATACATATGCCACCATAGGTTATGCATTCACACACACCTGTCTGGCCTGACAAATAATACCCGCTGGTACAAGGGTGCCATGGCCACATACTACCTACTAGATACTAACATACATCTGTAGAGCTTCCAACTGCTCTGTCTGACATACATGACTGTTAAGGGAGGCCCAGCAGCAGTACATCTGGCAAGTATCTGCACATGACATCTCATTGGGTAAGTACACTAAGCTGCTAGGCATGTAACAATGCACTGTGCAGGCTACAGGCAGACTGGCTCAACAATGGCCTACATCTCCTATGGGGGAATGCACATGTACCTGCATAGATAGCAGGCTGTACAGGCATGTCACAGCACAGGGTAAGATACACCTGTGTGAAAGTGCATAGCCACAACCAATAAGAACAGAGCCACAGCCACATATGGCAAGCTAGCATAATATTACAGTATATGGACTATCTGTTCAACACCGTCCTCATATGTGCCACTCACACACTAACCCTACATATACTGGGCTGCTACATAGTTTGGTCTGATGGCTGACTGTGGTAGGGGACATGTGTGTGTATGGCCCTACAAACATGTAAGCCAATATGGTAACATACAGTGGAGCAGCATGTAACATCAAATAGGATGGGACCTAGGACGATGACAGCTACCACAGTCTGTACACAGGCCAAGGTACATATTAACAATACACACACTATCACCATTCACCATAAGTACACAGACCTCAGTACTGTACAAACAACCACAGTATGTCCAGGTTATGTCATCAAATATAACACCCACTGTACATAACATGTGTAGCAGTCTGATATCTCACACTGGCTTGTTATCAGATATGATGACACTAATGATGGTGTACAGCACATATACACCTCTTCATGCACAACATATGTGCAAAGGTTGACAGAGTTGGGGCTGGAAGCACATACACATGGCCAATATTGACATGTTACTGTGATAACCTCATACATTTACTGTTGTAACAGGGTTTGTTGCAACATATGTCCTATGAGGGGTATGAAGTCAGTAACTGTCACGGCTTTCACCATCTACAGACTGCAATCCTCACACTACCTTCTGCAGTCCACAGATAGATGCTCCATGAAACCAAAGGCACAACACATTGCCCAGTCTGCAGATGACCCTGCAGATGGGGATTCCTCATAAACATAGAACTGACATGGCAGGTATTGAGACATGTAGAGCAGCCATATCCACACACATACTGCTAAACCAACATTACTCCAAATACAGTATAGCAGCACTTACAGTCTGTAGTCAGGTCAGGCACATCCCCCTCCTGTGTGTTGCCCTGTTTCCACAGTGTATGTTGTTAGCGGTAAATCCCAAATCAATCTGAGATGCTGTTTGCCAAACAACAGATCTAGTGCCTGCTCACAGTGAATGAAAAGTGCCAACACCATAATGATGTTCCTAGATATTGGAGTGCGTTTCCATGCAATTGGCTATGGGAATGTTACCACAGCTGTTCCACATGCAATCAGCTAGGGGAGGGCTGCAATTCATACAGAGGCCATCAGCTGATCATGAGCATCACATAAAATACACATGCTGCTGCCTAAGCAAACCAGGTGTAGGTCTCCACATCCACCAGAGAGGGTGTGGGAGAGGCAGACAGAGGCTAAGACAAGTCAGGGAGGGGTGGGAGAGTAAAACCTAAGCATGTTTGCGTCACACACCTACCAGCACAGGGTATCAAACCCCTGGCAACTATGTAGTGCTATCACAGTTCTGTGCAGTTATTGGATGCGCCACATGGGTTATCAGTAGTGGAGCCCTCAGAACATATATGTGATGGTGAGTGATATCTGCAACAGGGATATGGTATCTATATGGTAGGTGACTTACATGTGCCTGTCCACATGAACAGGTTCCACCATCAACACAGCCACACTCTCACAGGGACACACACACATTGACACACTTGGCAGGGCCAGGATTAAAACTCATCAGTAGTGGAATTGCCACAACACATCACTGTGCAGGTATCACATGCACCACACGGGTCATATGGAGGTTTTATGGGCAAAGGGTATGGGGAGGTGTCTGACATCAGACAGCATGCGTCAGTATGCCACTGGGGGTTGTAGTGAGTGTGGATGTGATCATACACACACACACACACACACACACACACACACACACACACACACACACACACACACACACACACACACACACACACACACACACATACATATACACATATACACATACACATATACACACACACACACACACACACACACACACACACACACACACACACACACACACTCATACGTCTGGGAGTTGAACCCCTACCTACCTAGTTTAGTACACTATAGCACTATGCAGATATAGTACGTGCCATGGAGATTACTGGAGTACTCATTCCCCGAAGGTGTATTTCACATTGGATGACATCAGCAGGACTGCCAACATAGGCCATTGAATACGTACTGAGAGTGACTAGCCTAAAATGCATTGCTCCCCACACAGACAGTGGAACACACACAAAACATACATGTGTGGGTATAGAACCCCTAATAGAGGTCTATATCACACTACAGCAGTATACAGTTACAGGATGCGTTATAGAGATTACTGAGTTACACTTTCCCAGAGGTATATTTCTAGGTGAATGACATCAGCAGCCTTGCCAAAGATGAGCATTTGAATTGTGGGGAGTGTGACTACCCTAAAAAACATTGCTCTCAACACAGACAGACAGACAGAACCACACAGTTGCCATGTCTGGGAACTGAACTCCTACCTCACTATTTTAAGCACACTAAAGCAGTATGCAGTTAAGGGATGTGCCATAGAAATTACTGAGAGCCAGCCTTTCCAGGGATGTATTTCTAGGTGAATGACATCCGCAGCCTTACCAAAGTAAAGCATTTCAATTGTAGGGAGTGTGACCACCCTAAAAAGCACTGCATTCTACACAGATAAGGTCAGACAGATGCAAACACACTTGCCATGTCTGGGAGTACAACAGCTATCTACCTAAATTATCACACTACAGCAGTATGCAGTTACAGGACATGCTATGGAGATTACTGGGATACATCCTTCCCAGAGGTGTATTTCTAGGTGGATGACATCAGAAGCTTTGCCAAAGTAGAGCATACCAATTTTATGGAGCGTGACTACCCTAAAAGCATTGCTTTCTACACAGACATGGTCAGATAGACACACACACACTTACCATGACTGGGAGTAGAACAGCTACTTACCTAATTTATCACACTACAGTAGTATGCAGTTACAGGACGTGCTATGGAGATTATTGGGATGTATCCTTCCCAGAGGTGTATTTCTAGGTGGATGACATCAGAAGCTTTGCCAGAGTAGAGCATACAAATTGTATGGAGTGTGACTACCCTAAAAGCAATGCTGTCTACACATACAGGGTCAGATAGACACACACACACACAAACACTTGCCATGTCTGGGAGTAGAACAACTACTTACCTAATTTATCTCAATACAGCAGTACGCAGTTATAGGACATGCTATGGAGATTACTGGGCTGCATCCTTCCCAGAGATGTATTTCTAGGTGGATGACATCAGAAGCTTTGCCAAAGTAGAGCATTCAAATTATATGGAGTGTGACTACCCTAAAACCATTGCTTTCTACACAGACAGGCACACACACACAAACTTGCCATGTCTGGGAGTAGAACAGTTACCTACCTAATTTATCACACTACAGCAATATGCAATTACAAGATGTGCTACAGAAATTACTGGGCTACATTTTTCCCAGAGGTATATTTCTTGGTGGATGACATCAGCTGCTTTGCCAAAGTAGTGCATTTAAATTGTAGAGGGTGTGATTACCCTCAAAAGCATGCTCTCTGCACAGACAGACACACAAACAGTTGCCATGTCTGGGAATTGAACTCCAACCTAGCTACTTTATCATGCTATAGCAGTGCACAGTTATGTGAGATGCACCACAGAGATTACTGGGACATAATTTTTCCAAGGATGTACTTCTAGGTGGATGACATCAGCAGCCTTACCAAAGTAAGGCATTGCAATTGTAGGGAGTGTGACCACCCTAAAAAGTATTGCTGTTTACTCCGACAGACAGACAGAGACACACACACACACACACACACACACACACACACACACACACACACACACACACACACACACACACACACGCCAAGGCTGGGGTTAGAACTCCTACCTAATTAGTTTATTACACTACAGCAGTGCACAGCTATGGGACATGCCACAGAGATTACTGGGGTAAAATTCACCTAAGGTGTATTTCACAGTAGCTGACCTCAGCAGGCTTGTCATAGTGGGGCTATGGGGAGGGCAGTGTGTGTGCATGGGCCATAACCAATTCATCTCAGGGCTAACATGCCACATGTGGGCACAACTTGGGTCATATTCCGCAGGTCTGTGTATACAGCTGCTAGATGACTACTTCCTTGAACAGTCTTGTTGCACAGCTGGCACATGAACCACATACTCTGTAATGCTGACAGATACCAGTGGCTAGTATCTGCAGTGCGTGACATCAGACCCTCGCGTGATTGTGGCCCTTTGGCTGTGTGCTGGGTGGGAAAGCCCTGGATGTCTCCTTGTCACAGTCACTCTTTTCCACACATTTATGTATGTCTACCTTTGGCTTATTATAGTGTGTTGTCCTTACATATATGCCTGTATTCCTATCCACTGTGTGTGCAAAGCATGTGTGGTGCATACTGAGGAGTGTCTGCACTAACATCTGCGGCTGCCAGATATGTCTGGTCCACTGGTGTTTGCAGACATGGCCTTCATGTGTTAAGTGTGTGAGCATGCCCAGTATGACCTTTCAGTATGTTGTTGACTGACATTGCCTTCATTACTCTAAGTGTGTGGGCATGCCCAGTATGGCCGTCTGTATTGCATGTGTGGATCGGGTCCAGGTAGTTTGCACTGCATTGCTGACCTTTGTGTTGTACACCTCCAGTAGCATGCTGTCTCTGCAGGGTCTCCGTTGATCATTTGACATGGACTGTTACTACATGTCTGCATAGGATGGGGGGGGCACACCTGACTATTTCTACATTTCTACACAGGATTGGGGGGGCACACCTGACTGTTACTATATTTCTGTATAAGATGGGGGCACACCTGACTATTTCTACATTTCTACACAGGATTGGGGGGCACACCTGACTGTTACTATATTTCTACATAGGATGGGGGCACACCTGACTATTTCTACATTTCTACACTGGATTGGGTGGCACACCTGACTATTTCTACATTTCTACACAGGATTGGGGGGGCACACCTGACTGTTACTATATTTCTATGTAGGATGGGGGGGCACACCTGACTATTTCTACATTTCTACACAGGATTGGGGGGCTCACCTGACTGTTACTATATTTCTACATATCCAAGTATAATACCATCAGACACACCACGAGAAGTATAAAAGTCTTCTTTTATTCAGAACAGCATAAAAAATAAAAAAGATAAGCGCTTTTGCGTGCTGAATGCACGCTTCCTCAGATCTCATTAAACAACAAGTACAACTTCATTCAAATAGTAAGCAGCAACCAATAAAAGCACATTTCCAATTAAAAACAGAATTCAATTAAATCGTATTCAAATCTTCAATTGCTAATGAGTATACTATCTCATTAAATAGTATACGAATGTAACCATGGCTAAAACCCAGTTGTAATTCTAGTGAGCAACAACTGGATGTACAGCCAAATTTAAAGCTATGTTAAGTAAACATTCATATTTTTAACTTTTCTTGATTGTCTACGCGATGTTCGTTCAAATGCAACAGTAATAGTGATTCATTACAAGTACCAAAAATTGATCAGGAAAAAGCAGTATAAACTAAACTGCTCATTAGAAACCTTTCTATGTTGTCATAGTGACCTGTCTAAATTGGTGCTTTGTAAAAAACAAAAATCACTGTTTGTTAGTATTTAACCGTTTACCTTGAACAGAATCATCACTGTGGAAGCTCTATAAAACTAACGCTTTTGTTGGTTTATTTAATATTCTCTGTGTTTATCTAAACAAGTTATTTAGACATTATAAAAAATGTTATTTAGACATTATAAAAAATGAAGGTAACAATGAAATTATTTTTAAATTTAAAACACCACTAATACCAGATCAAGTGCAAATGGCACTAAAATGTCTCGCATATATAAAAGGCCACTGTGCGATTTGAGGAAAAAAGTGCTCATGAATCATGACAACGTGCTTTCATGTTGGTAGCCAACTAATGAATGCTCAAAACTCTCATTATAGCTATATTGACCTATAAACAGGCAAAAATATAGTCCTTGATTCCTAAAGAAATTATTAATGCAATGCCTATAGTGAGAACTAATATGTAAGATGTGGGTCCAGGCACCTAGGCGGTGCGACACCCACCTGTGAGACAGCTGGATGTGGACACATGGCAGGATGACATTTTAACTGCAGTGACAAAGGACTGTGGACAATTCCCTGTCAAAATTGAGGGAACCCCTACACCCTAACCACAGGTGGCATATACAAACCACCACAGTGATACACTGTGCACCCCCTTAGAAGCCACCATGTGCAGTTGTTAGTGGAAAATTCCGCTGGGATAGCATGCCACGTGGGCATGAAAGTGGTACCATGGAACCCGTGTGCTATGGGCAAAGCCTTTATTAATTGAATATGCAATGTGATGTGTGTTGTGCTTGGTGCATATGAAACCCAGACAGCATCATAATTTGTAGAAATGTGCCACAGCACGGAGGAAATCCTGCACATTAGTGTAGTCACACTTATGTTGTAAGTTGTGCTTTAGGCGACGCTCCCTTACTACAATAGCCTTCTTACGCGGTGTTACAGGCATCCCCCTCAGAAGAGATTCACGTCGAGTATCCGTCAGGTTCTGCTCCTGCTGCAGAACACACAGAAGGTCAGCTAGCTGTACAGTAGGGCGACCCAGTAATACCTTCAGCCGACGATGCCATGCCTCCACCTGGTTGTTAGTACGTGGGAAGTCCATCTCAGAGACATCGGACACATTCCAGAACCGCAGAGGGTATGACGATGGCATTCGTGTCTGTACTGAACAGTGGGATGCATACTTGCGTGGTCGGCCCCGGACATAATGATGGTCTAGAAATACACCAATCGGCTGGGCACATTCTGGTAAGGAAGCCACAATGTCCAGAAATGCAGGGACAACATCATCCAAAGGTAGGAATGCCAACGCTATCAGCTTGCGGATGGCAATGGAGAAAGCAGTGTCCGTGCCATAGAGGGCGACAAGGTGGTGATGCTGGATCTGTCGCCAGATGATCTGTGCAAAATGGAATAGGCATCCCTTCAGAATACTCCTAGGGAATGCTTTCCGGCTGGCACGAATTGCTGCCTTCTCAAAGTCGGTCATAATATACTGTGGTGACAAAGTGCATCCCTGGTCAGTTGCCATACCCCTCAGCACCTCCCACAAAGTGGTGTATGCAGACTCCGACTTCCGTGTCATGAGACAGTACATCAGGGTACGACCCTCATTGAGGTGGGGGTGCCAATACAGCCATGTAATGTATATAGCTGGCGACAGATATCAGCCCGTGTGGGAAATGTGCCATCACCAAGAACAAAGTCGGACCTGCACAGGTCAGTCAGGTTCTGTGTTGTAGTAAGTACTACCAAGGAAGCAGTACCATCCATATCCGACCTTCTACGAAGGATGAAGCTGCCACTACGGAGTGGATACTGGCTGGCATCAATATCTGCAAGGGTTGCTGGAGGTGTAGCCATGGATGCCCGTGCCTGCTGCCGTACCCTGGTGATGCTTCTTCGAAGGGTTGCACGACAAGGCATCTCCTGCAGTACATTGTCATCTGCTGTGCCTAGCACACTCTGCATTACCAAGCTCGGCAATTCATTATCGGTTACCGCCCTCTGCCGCAGTTCTGCTCGCAATGTAGCCACTTGTGCCATTGTTGCATCTGGGCCGTGCTGGTGTGGCAGTGATTTCAGCAATTCCTCACCCTCTTCCTGGCGAACAGTGATGGCACGTCCTCTGCATGCCTTCGCTCTCCGCTCACTACATGCCCAGTACCGTTTTGTTGGTGTCTCACGTTCCAAATGGTAGAGGTACCCCTCCACCACCAGCATGGGTTTGCCACGTTGGCTGGGCACTGTGCTGTATCTGTTGCCAATCAGACCAGGGCTATACAGATACATACATTCCAGCATGGTTGCAACACTTGTAGATGGTCTCTCAGAATCCATCACAGCCGGTGGAGCTTGGTATGGGATATACTACTGAACTTGGAGAAAGTCCCTTCCAGACAGTAGGCCACTCGGTTTACACCTCCTTGTCTTATACCGTGTGTAGTAACTCTGTCTGTCACAGTGGCCCTGTACAGCTTTGTGCACTCCAACCGTCTCTGACCGCCTCTTCACTATGGTTGCACTGTCTGCAGTTAACACATCCCTGGGGTTGCCGTATGCTTGTACTCTGTTTAGAGTCCACGATGCCTGATTGAGCACAGGTTCTGTGTGTACTGTGCCAGCCCCCTTTAACTCCCAGTTGTTGCTGCCAGCCAATCACGGTATAGGGCTTGGTGTCCGTTTAAGTGGCAGATGTTACTTAGGGAGGTACCTCTGTCTTGCACCCTTGTCTCCCTACATGGGGCTGGGTACTTGTCTTTACTCCTGTAGCAGGGACAACATGATGTGTTTAGCAGAAGCTGCATGTCGTACTCTACTGTGGAGTCGGAGATGAGTTACAGCTACTATATCTCCTGCTACTGGGTTGATATGTCATGCTTTACCAGGTTGGCATGTTCACACTTACAACTGCACTCAGGGGCTCTAGCAGGGTAGGTACTGTTTGTTGCAGGCATGCCTGTTATTTGGGCTTGTCCTATACTACAGACCCCCTGCTGTGACATGCTTACTACTAGTACACAAACAGGTGTTTCCCTAGGTTATAGTGTGTGTGGTCTATTGACCCTGACACTGCTTTGTCTGTACCTTTAAGGGTTTAGCCTGACACATGACCTGCTATTCTATGCAGCATTTCTCGGGTAAAGTGTGCTGTGCATTGCTCTACGTGATGGAGACTTTACTTCCTGCTTCTCGGGGACTGTTTGCTGTGTTTGCGTGGACAACTGGGGCTGTGAGGGTAAGTACTGGTTTAATGACTGCTTATGCAACTGTTTTGGAGCACTACCGTTGTGCTGTTTATCGCACCGATCAGCGTGTGTTTGCCGGCCGTTTACGCTATGTGTTGACGGCCTGCGTGTTTGCCTTAGGGGCCGTCTGCTTTTGTGTGTTTTCCCACCGCCGCATCTGTCCGCCTCGTATCTACGTTTCGGCAGCACCGCTCTACGGTTTAGCGGTGCTGCGGCCTTCTGGTTTCGGCGATGTAGCTCGCGGGCATTTGTCTCGCGATCTACACGCCGGAACCCGTAAGATGTGCTAAGCTCTAGAAAAATTTCATTACATGTATTTATGCTTTACCAGAGACACTGTATTGAGCAATTTTATTTTATTTTACTTCATTTTATTTATTAGCGTAGGTAATGAATTTTTTCTAGAGCTTAGCACATCTTACATATTAGTTCTCACTATAGGCATTGCATTAATAATTTCTTTAGGAATCAAGGACTATATTTTTGCCTGTTATAGGTCAATATAGCTATAATGAGAGTTTTGAGCATTCATTAGTTGGCTACCAACATGAAAGCACGTTGTCATGATTCATGAGCACTTTTTTCCTCAAATCGCACAGTGGCCTTTTATATATGCGAGGCATTTTAGTGCCATTTGCACTTGATCTGGTATTAGTGGTGTTTTAAATTTAAAAATAATTTCATTGTTACCTTCATTTTTTATAATGTCTAAATAACATTTTTTATAATGTCTAAATAACTTGTTTAGATAAACACAGAGAATATTAAATAAACCAACAAAAGCGTTAGTTTTATAGAGCTTCCACAGTGATGATTCTGTTCAAGGTAAACGGTTAAATACTAACAAACAGTGATTTTTGTTTTTTACAAAGCACCAATTTAGACAGGCCACTATGACAACATAGAAAGGTTTCTAATGAGCAGTTTAGTTTATACTGCTTTTTCCTGATCAATTTTTGGTACTTGTAATGAATCACTATTACTGTTGCATTTGAACGAACATCGCGTAGACAATCAAGAAAAGTTAAAAATATGAATGTTTACTTAACATAGCTTTAAATTTGGCTGTACATCCAGTTGTTGCTCACTAGAATTACAACTGGGTTTTAGCCATGGTTACATTCATATACTATTTAATGAGATAGTATACTCATTAGCAATTGAAGATTTGAATACGATTTAATTGAATTCTGTTTTTAATTGGAAATGTGCTTTTATTGGTTGCTGCTTACTATTTGAATGAAGTTGTACTTGTTGTTTAATGAGATCTGAGGAAGCGTGCATTCAGCACGCGAAAGCGCTTATCTTTTTTATTTTTTATGCTGTTCTGAATAAAAGAAGACTTTTATACTTCTTGTGGTGTGTCTGATGGTATTATACTTGGATATAATACGTTGCCTTGCTTTGCCTGAGGACACTTTGGAGAACGGTGATATTATCATTTATTTTATTTATATTTCTACATAGGATGGGGGGAACGCCTGACTATTTCTACATTTCTACACAAGAGTGGGGGGGGGCACACCTGACAGTTACTATATTTCTACATAGGATGATGGGGGCACACCTGACTACTTCTACGTTTCTACACAGGATTGGGGTGGGCACACCTGACTGTTACTATATTTCCACGTAGGATGGGGGGGCACACCTGACTATTTCTACGTTTCTACACAGGATTGGGGGGCACACCTGACTGTTACTATATTTCTACATAGGATGGGGGGCACACCTGACAGTTGTACACATTTGCTAGGACTGTACTGGTATGTCGGGTACTCCATTTCAGTCTGTAGTCTTACTTATCATGCTGGCTAGGGGCATACCAATGTACTACAGATCTTAGCTTTTAATTACCTACATATTAGTTACTGACTTCCTAGCCTTCAGAACTGACATCCCACTGCCTGACCTGCTGTAGTCTGTCTGTGTAGGCCTGGGGGGGGTTACCCATAGGCCTCATTCAGAGGCCATAGCGCACCCTTTGTTTGTGTTTGTCTACACCTGTCCTGCTGGCTGTGACTGTTGTTGGGTATGTGACCCCCCCCGACTGGCATGTGTGAGTCACTTACCTTGTGGGTGTCCCAGTATTGAGGGTGGTGCTGCAGGGCTGCCTATGTCAGACGCACATAGTACACTCCCTACACATTGTTAAGCACAGGTAGTGTAATGTTTGGCATATCTTTTACTGTATGTGAGAGTCAGAGAGAGGTGTTATTCCCTGGGTCCCTCCAGTGTCAGTGTATGTGCTATGCATTGCCTCTTTGCCATGGCCAGGGCATACTGGGCATGCCTTCTTCTGCCTACTGGGGCAGGCTCAGGTTGTTCCTCCTTCGAGTCACTTTGTGTTTGTGCAGGCCTTGCCAATGGTGGGGGGCTGTGTGGCCGTGCCTCGTGCTGTTCTTGCTGCAGCTATTTCTGCAGGATCATATTGTGTAGCATGGCACATACAAGGACAATTTGGGTACATGTAGCTGGTGAGTACTGCAAGGCTCCACCAGATGTGTCCAGGCACTGGAACCGTGACTTGAGCATCCCAAACACACGCTCTATTATGATTTTTGTTTGTGTGTGTGCCTCATTATGGGGTTCTTGTTCGGGTGTGTGTGCATTTCTGATGGGTGTCATCAGCCATGGCTCCAGTGCTTATCCAGCATCCCCCACTAGGTGACCATGTGGGATGTCCCCATTGGCAAATCTGTGGTACAGCTGCATCAGATGCCAGATGTGGGAATCGTGATAGCTTTCAGGGCAGCCAGCACACACATTCATTATTATGCCCTGGGCATCGCACACAACCTGGTAGCTGATGGAGGGGAAGTCCTTGCGATTGATGTAGACCCTACTCCACTCACCGGGTGGTGCTTTGATGCATATGTGTGTGCAGTCTATTGTACCCACTACATCAGGATATTCTGCTATTTGGTGGAAGAGACGCATATGGCTGGCCAACGTCTCATGGGTGTTGGGGAAATATACTTGCTCACCGACATGTGCTAACATGGTATCCAGGAACTGGTGGAGTACCCTGGATGCTGATGCCTGTGAAATCCCCATAATATCCCCATTTGGCCTTTGGAAGGTACCTGTAGCTAGTATTCTTAGGCCTACATGTACCTTGGTATCCACTGGGATGGGTTCTCCTCTGTTAGTTCTGCGTGTCAGGCATGGCTGACACAGCTCAACAATTTGCTGTAGGAGGTCCCTGTCCACCCTATAGCGCTGCACTATCTCCAGCTCATGTAACACCTGGTAGGTTACCCTGGGTCTGTACACTCTTCTCCATCTCCTCACTGTGGGTTGGTCGGCAGCATTCACATCCTCACCACCCTCAGCCTCTTCCACAAGTTGTATGATAGCTATTGCAGCTCCTATCATTTTGCTGTTGTGAGTGTTAAACGTTCCCTGCTTGTTTACACTGGTGGTGTAGAGTGTGAGAAAACCAGAGAAGAAGGTGTTTGCTTAGTTTATAATAGTGTTCTGGGCTGGGCTGGTCTGCTGCCTGTGTAATTGGCTGATTCTGATACATTTCACCTGCCAGCTAAGCTAGTTCTCCTTGATTACCTTCCTACTGCTGTTTTCCCTTCCCATTGCCTTCTTGTTTAAGTCCATGTGCATGCCGCGCAAACAGAGTGCTCAAATGTGCACACTGCTGCTATTTCCAGGTTTCACCTCTTTTTTCTTCCTGTAAATCCTGGTGCGCGGTGCACACACCCACTTAGGCTTTGTAAAGAGTGCTATGCAGGTTTAGACACACCCCCTAGTCACAGGGCTCCAATCTGCTTACAGTATGCCTGACACCCCCCCCCATGATGTCACATAACTCCTAGGCTTGCACCAGGCTATTCCTACTCTTACACTGTTGGGATATGACTCACATGCTGGAGAAAACTGGGATTCACTATCCTTCCCCTCATTTGCATAGGATTGCCTGCTAATGCATAATTACATGTCTCACACTGAGCCTCCCCCTTTAGCAACTACTACTCACTGGCCAGATTGTCTTCTGCCTGCCATTGACTTGCATGGCAGAGTACTGATTTTAGTTAGAATGCTTATTTTAGGTTTATTTTCCCCCGATCCCATTTGCGTGCCGCTGCCCTACGCTTAATCAGCTGAGATCTGCGCTAAAAAAATAAAACTTGATTTTTTTTTATTTTCTGATTTGTTTGCAATGCCAATGGCCTTATACCTGGCCATGGGCATGCTTCCTCAATGATATGCAGCCTTTATTTGGAGCTGTCACAGCTCCATTTTGGATTTTGCAGAAATGTACTCGGTTACTAACCAAGTACAGTTCTGCTGATTGCACTAGTCCTTCACGGACGGTCACAAGCTTCCTGGATTGTAAAATCACCTCATTTGCATGGATTTCTCCTGCAAATGTGGTGATTTGCATACAAGAGCTTCGTCCGTGCAGGATTATTGCAGGACCTCTTGAGCATGCCCCTGCAGGCTGTTCCTGGATTGTGCGACAGACATATTGTCTGTTAGAGCTCCTGAACTGATCCTGCACACTGTGCAGGGCATAGTGAATCCAGGGGCATATTATTAAAATCTCTTTGAGGAAAGATAATAAACATTTGTAACATATAAATAACAATACAGAAGTTTGCTAAAGTGTGTAGGAAAATTCACTTACAAATGAAATGGGATGGAAATACATACTTTTTTAGAAGATTAGGTATGTGTTTATACCTTAGCTGATACTTTGAGAGAATTTGTGACTCCAGTATTTTTGAGTACAGTTTTTAGTTTCTTTTTTCTCACATCAGTCCAGTTGTTTTTTTTTTCAGAAGATCTTTTTAATGTAGAGGATGAAGACTAGTCCATGTCCTCTGGAATTGAGATTATGTTATTATTTTTGATAAAAGAAGTTGTTTCCTCGACATTGTTAAAAGTTCTCATGTCATTTGAGTGAAAAATTCTGGTTTTTAGCAGGATAGAAAAGTTGTGCTTTAACTTTACTTTGTTTAAGTAGTCTCACAAGTGGCCGGGATTTCTTTCTAATTTCTAAGACTGTTGAAGAGTAATCATTGTCAAATCTTATTTGGCATTGTTTCTAAGTCAAGGGACTTTTCCTCCAGGCAGATTTGAGTATAAGTTCTTTATCCAAATAAGAGAAAATTTCACAACTGTGGATCTTGGAGGAGCATTAGGAGAATAAGAGATAGGTTTCGCTATGGCTCTGTGTGCTCTCTCTATCCCATTTGATCATCCTTCGTTTAGATGTAATAAATCAGGTAAGCATGAATTTAAAAACAAAATGATGTCCTCACCTTCAGCTTTTTCTGGTAGACCAGATATTCTTATGTTTGTTCTCCTCTCCTTGTTCTCCAGATCATCTATTTTATTTATTAACCAATTATTTTGTTGTAGAAGAAATTCACACTGAGACTCATCTACTTTGAGCCTTCCATCTATGTCATTAAGTGAGGTTTCCATGTCCAAGATTTTGGTATGTTGATGCTGCAACATTTCCTTAAAAACATCAGTCTGTTTTTGGCAATTTTCCTTCAGGTTTTCTAGGTTATATGTGAACCTCCCCTTTTTAAAAGATAGTTCATGTAGGGTGGCAGACAATATTTGGATTTCCTTTTTAGTGTAGTTTCAGAATGAGAATATTTTGAGTTGTTCATCTCCCCAAAGGTAAAGTAACCTCCAACTATTTTGACAAGAAAATTTCGATGAAAACACTTGAAAGTTGATATTCTTGTAGATTAGAAGTTTCGTAATAGTAATATACTACTTTTGTTTAAAAAATAAAGACATTTTTCCTGTATTCTAGTAAGTATTGTGGAGCTCAAAAAAATTGCTGTTACCAGTTGGCCATCTAGGCTTCACCCCAAAAGCCAACTTTTCTTGATTACCATACCAATTATGTCTTTGAATTTCTGAGTCCTTTTTTTTTTTGCCAGTGGTTCTAAATAAAATGCAAATAACAAAGGGGAAAGAGGACACCCCTGCCTGGTTCCTCCATTCAGACACATCTTAGAAAGGAATCTTTCCAGTTTGATTTTTGCCTCTGATCCCTCATATATCTTTCTAATTAACCTTATAATTGTATCAGGAAATGCAGATGCTTCCATTGCTCTACCCATAAAATCTCTGCATACTCTGTCAAATGCTTTCTCTGCATCAAGACCCACCATAAAACAATAGTATTTTTTATATTCTGCTTCTCTCTGGATCTTAATTGTTCTATTAATGTTGTTAAATATTAATCCACCCCTCCAAAAAAAAAACACATTGGTCCATATCTATCAATTTTGGCATTACATCTTCCATTCTTTTAGCCATTATAGACATAAAGCTTTTATAATCATAGTTTTAAATTAAACTTGGCCTATATGAACCTGGATCAAATGAGTCTTTACCATCTTTAGGTATTACAACCACCACAGCTTTTTTTTCCAGGATGCTGGTGACTCCCCTCCTTTTAAAATACTGTTAAACAAAACCTTCCAGATTTTTATCACTTTCTTCCCTCCTACCTACCAAACTTCCACTAGAATACCATCTATTCCTGGAGACTTTCCTGCAGACTAGTTGTGCATCACTGTTTTTATCTCATCTCCTCCTGTCCTAACTGTTAGTTGCTGGACCTCATCTACCTCTAACCTTGGTATAGTTAAGTCTGTCATAAATATTTCCATTTCTGCTTTTTCTTGATTTCCCTACTTCTCTACTTTATACAAAATGTTCACACAATTTCCAAAATATCCCTAATACCTCTACAGGATCTCTGGTTATTTTCTTATTACAGGCTCCCTAAGTTTGGCAACAACCCTTTCTACTGTTGAACCAGATTTCCACAAACTGCAAAACACCACACAGCAGGAATGGGTGACACAACTGAAGACTGCCAAGTGGATGAAGCAGAGCCTTTATTATTACAAAACTCAGTAAAATTCAGTTAAGCACTTTCATTCTCTAAATAGAACGTCATCAGAACTAATAAATGAGCTCAACCAACCATATTTAAATGTAAAGTCACCAATCAATTACATTCTTTCAGTCACATGCCCTTTTAATAAAATGCTATAAAAACCTGCCATAAAACCTTACAAACATTCTTAAATAAAATAGAAAATGTGAAATGTGTATATAATTGGAAAATATGAACTATATGTATAGTTGTTTACACCACACAGTGCTTCAATTTTAAAATGGGAGCCAAATAACAACTTTTATTTAAAGCAGGTAGAACTGTGGCATTTAATCTAATTTGCCATTTCAGTTCCTTAAGGTTTAAATGTTCGTCTACAATCCGTCCTTTGGAATCCATTCTAATGGGGCCAATAACCATAAAGCCAAATTTATGGGAGGGGTATACTAAAATGTGTTTAGATAAAGCACTGGTCGATTTTTTTCTTTCTAATATCTAAATGTTTTCATAAATGCGGTCCCTTAACCTTCTTTAGACTTTTCCTATGTAATAGGCAGGACACTGTAAACACTGGGCTAAATATACCACATTCTGCGAAACACAGTAAAAATGTCCATTAATTCTATATTGTACTCCTTTTACATAAAATCTGTAATTATTCTTATACCAATAAATGGAATAAAAGGAATAATAATGATAGCCTCTGGAAGGCTGCTTTTATTACTGCATACACCTGGGATAGTTTGGCTATAGTCATAGGTTCATAGGTTTATACTAGGCTATCTGCCCTAAGGCATTTATAAGCCTAGCCCAAAGTTTTGTGGCTTACGCCACCCCTTATGTTAAAAAATACTGTGCCCATTAGTTTGTTGTGCCTCTGTCCAGCAGTGACACAGAGATGATTCCCGGGGTAAACCTGCGATCTCCCATCCACCGGTCAAGATTTCTCTTGAACAGAGCCAGCGAGGTGCTCTGCCTCACATGGACCGGGATTTTATTCCACAGCATAGGGAGTCTCTGGGTGACAAATCTATCCCTCCAGCATGTCCTATTTATATCGTGCTAAGGTTTAAGTCGCTTGCTCTAGTGGATCTGGTAGATTTGGATTTTTTGAGGTGGAGCATGTCCATTAATTCCGGGTTGGACATGGCCTTGTATGTCAGGCACAGGTCACCTCTGAGCAGGCGGTATGCGACTGAATAGAGCTGGAGTTTCTTCAGTCTGGCAGCATATGACAGATTTTGGAGTCCCTTTATCCTTGTGGTAAGGAACTTTTGGGGTCTCTCCAATTGCTGCAGGTGTCGGGTGAGATACATCCCGAATGGGGCATTGTACTCGATCATTGGTCTGATAAGTGAAGAGTACAGGGGAACAATGACCTCACTTGATCTGGATGTGAATCCCTTCATGATCAGGTGGGCAATGTAGAAGGTCTTTCTAACCACTTTAGCAATGTGAGTGTCAAAAGAAAGGCCACTGTCAACCTGGGTTCCCAGGTCCCTGATAACCTCTTCTGTGCTTAATGGATTGCCACCTATATGGTAGCTTGGGGTTACCTTGTTTTTCCCGAAGGATATGACTATACATTTTTTGGCATTTAACTTCAGGCCATGGCTCTGGCACCAGTTATCAGTTTCCGTGAGACCCCTCTGAAGGATATCTGTGTCCGATGTACTTTCCACTATGGCGCCCAGTTTGCAGTCATCTGCAAACTTTGTCAGCCATAGTTCTCCTATGTTTGCCTGTACTTCTGAGAAGTAGATGCCGAACAACAGGGGGCCAAGGACTGAGCCCTGTGGGACACCACTTGTGACCGGCTTGGAGTCTGACATGGCGCCAGCAACTCTAACCCTGTGGGTTCTGTCCTTTAGCCAGTTTGCAACCCATCTTGTGACATATGGGTTTACATTTAAGCTGGTAAGTTTCTCTATAATACCCGAGTGGGGTATTGTGTCGAAATCTTTTGCAAGGTCAAGGTAGGCTGTATGGACTGCCTTTCCCTCATCAATGGCCTTGGTGACTGTTTCGAAGAAGTCGACCAAGTTCAAAACGCATGATCTGCCCTTGACAAAGCCAAACTGGGTCGGGTCCAATGTCTGCAAGTCCCCTATGTCTTTGTTTATGAGTTCCATTATGATCCTCTCCATAGCTTTGCAGACCAGGCTTGTTAAGCTTATGGGTCAGTAATTACCAGGGTCCGTAGAGGCACCGCATTTGTGGAGTGGGACCACAGTTGCCGTACGCCACTCCTTGGGCACGTATCCTGTGGTAAGGCTAAGATTAAACAGCTGCCTTATGTGCGGGTTTAGTTCCTCATTGAGTTTGTGTAGCACACAGCCGGGGACACCATCCAGTCCCATTGATGCTGTGTTTTTAGCTTTAGAGAGAGCAGCTTTCACCTGCGCATTTGAGATGTCTGGGAGGCTACACTCCGCTGGGATAGTTATCTCTCCTTTTGGGGGGGAGAGGGGGGTGAAGTTTGCACTGAACCTGTCTGCCAGTATGTTGGCAATGTCTGTGGGTTCAGTGATTTTTGTATCATTTTGGACTAATTCTGGAGCATATCTGGGAGTTTCCACCCAGGTTTCTAACATAGCTGAAGAAGGCCTTATGATTGTGTTTTGAATCTATTGCAATTTTTCTCTCAAAGTTGGCCTTGGATGATTTTATGAGTGCTCGTATTTTTTTACTAATAATGATCAAGGGTGTCTTCTCTTTTATGGATTTTGCTCTATCATGTAACAGCTTTCTCCTCTTATTGTAAAGTTTGTTTATGGCTGGGGTCCACCAGACTGGACGTTTGCCCTTGGTGGAAAGAGTCTTGGTTTTATTAGGGATTGCCTGATCCATGCAGTCCTGGAGGTGTTTGTAGAAGGCATTTGTAAGGGCTTCCGCAGCTTGGATTGTGGTTTCCACTGGCTCGGGGGCCTTGAAGGATACCACACCAGTCTTGAGTAGTGTGAAGTTTGCTTTAGAGAAGTTCTTCACTGTGGTCTTTTTTGTTTGGGGTGGGGGCGGGATGTGGATTTCCAATGAGGGATATACTTCCGGTGTGGAGCATTTTGTCCCCATGTTTGTGATGATGAGATCTAGTATATTTTCTCCTCTTGTGGGAACGGTGACTAGTTGTTCCATGGCATTTGAATTTATGAACTCCAGGAACCTTTGGGCAAGAAAGTTGGGGCTTGAGTAATGTTCCCAGTCTATATTCGGGTAGTTGAAGTCACCCAATATAATGGTGTTTGGAGATACATTTATACCCTCCAGTGTCTTCAGGAAGGCTGTGTGGGGTTCCTGAGTTTGAGAGGGTGGCCTGTAGCATGCTACAAATTGTAGAGCAGTTTTGCCTATGGTTAATTGCACCTGGATGGTTTCCGATGCTTCGTGCGTTGCTACCAACCTGGAGGTGTGGGTATCCTTGATGAATATGGATACACCCCCTCCTTTTGTGGTGTGGTCCGGGTTTTGGGGCCGGAACGCATGATATGAGGTAAAACCTGATAGTGCCGGGGTGCTCTCAGGAGCCTTGAACCAGGTTTCAGTCACAGCACAGACATCGATGTTCTCCATACTGAGAAGGGCCTCAAGTGCATGCATTTTGAGATTTAGACTTCTGGCATTGAGCAGCATTACCCTTAGTTTCTTTCCATTTTTGTTTTCTAGGGTGGTAGGTTTAGAATTTGAGCCTTGCCTAAAAAAGGCACTATGGGGGTGGCAAGAGCCTTAGCCAATATCCGGAATCCCAGGGGTAACAGGTGCAAGCCGTCCCTCATGGCAGCGTGGCTTGTCAAGCATGTCATCCCAGGCAGACAGACACTGGATCCCCTTTGAATGACACCAGAAATTAAGCTATTTCTAGGTCATTAAAAGAAATTGGAGATTATTCTCAGTGGATTCCCATTTATTGGACAAACTTGGTAATTTTCCTATTATTATATATATAAAAAAGATAAGTCTTTCAAGTATTTTGGCAATAGGAGAGAGAAGACACTATGACTTGCAGTAGATGATAAAAAAACCTCTTCGGGTTGATTTTATTACAGTAAAAACGATATGTGTACATCGTTTTTGCTGTAATAAAATTGACCTGAAGAGGTTTTTTATATAATAAAACATTAAAGAAAATTATTTAACAAAAGCAATAAATATTGAACAGGGTAACAAAAGGTATTGTGATAATTGGAGGCCTATAGCATTATATCAAAATGATAAGACGTTGCTGAAAATATCACAGTTAAGACTTATGAGTATATTGGTGAAATTGACAGAGCAGGAAATTAGTGGTAAAAGGACATAGAAGATTACAATTGGGTCTCCAAAATTAATTGTTTGTACTATATAGAGTATTATAAACTTCGTATCCTGCCAGTTATGAGGAGGAGTGTAGGAGTAGTAAGTGCTTTACTGCTTTGAAATATGTTACACAGTTTGTGTTTTCATGTAATTGTTTTTAGGAAATGAAGCTTTAGCTATTCTGATGTACTATGAGACGGTCAGAAAAATATGTAGACACGTAAAATGTATTATAGCTCTGAGAGCTGTAACCCATTTAATGCTGCCTCACAGATAGCACCCAGTAGCAAAGTGTGTATCTGATACCATATCAGCTTTAAAATCTGTAATACACTTCATGCTGCTACACAAAAAATTATTGTAGTGTTAAGTATATTGCAGTTTCTACAGATACCACAGTTATGCTACACTGGTTGTTGTTTATGCTCTAGCCCAAGACTAGAGCATAACAGCTCTAAAAGGTACTTAACAAAACTTTAAACATATTTCTTATTAGGCTTATATGTTCCATTTTCCTCAGTTTCGGAGTCTAATTGTGGCACCCCATTTATTTCAAGGATGGTAAGGAGTTGTTAATTATTATCAGGGAGGTGGTACATTTGATTAGTGGAGAGGAAAAGAAAGCAAAATTGCTTACCATGAAATACAAAAAGCATTCAGTAATATAAGGCATGGAATATTATAGCTGTTATTAAAAATATTTGTGTTAAAATATAGAACATTTTAGATGAGTTTATGAGAATTCCCATTTAATACTTCTTGTGAATGATTATTTAAGAGACATATTAATATGTATAGTGGTTTAAAACAGGGTTGTCCTTTTAGTTGAGTTTTATTTGAATTGTTGATAAATGGTGTGGTAATGGAGGTAAGGAAGTTAGAAGACAGGCAATGAGAACTTTAGTAGCACATACATATGCAGATTGTGGATGAGAGAAATGATATTTGTTTTTCTGGAAGAATTAAAAAATGGAAGTGATATGGAGGCATTGCTCAGATAGGGGAATATATTTTACAAAAAGATAAATAGAGGTTTTAGGTATAAGGTTTACTCATAAACAATTGTTTGTTAATGGGTGGAAAATGAGACAGAAAAACTGAAAGAGATAACTAGGATGAAGAAGGCATTTAGTATGTTTATTCAGAAAAAAAGGTATATCTGATGAATAGTGTGGTATTGAATCAGTTTAATTATTGGGCAGATGTAATTAGTTTAATGGAAGTATTATTAAAATATTTTGGAATTACTGGTCTGAATTCGTAAAACTTTGCTGAATTGTGATACACAAATTGGCATGATAAGCAGCCAAACACAACAACACAACTCAGCCAGCTGAAAAAATATGATCAGTCATGCTATGTGCTAATGACTGTATAATGAGGTGCAGTATATGCTAATGAGTGAATAAAGATAGCAGAGGGATTCATAAAACCTTCAGTGCCATGCCATGGAGCTGTGTCCTCTAGATAGCTGAACATGACCAATTCCTATGTTTAGACTGAAGAAGTTTTTCATTAATGTTGGGGTTTGACACAGCCATATTAAGTGTGTGTCTTTAGGAGGCTCTTATTGCATCTGCACTGTCCATAGTCTGCAGCACTGCTTTTGGGCCAAAGAAAAATAAAATATGTATATATAAAATATATTTGCAAAAATAATATATCTAGCTATCTGTCTATCTATATATCTATACTTATAGGTGTATTATGTATTATTGAATGTGGAAAATGTTGCTGTCTGTTTGGTTGACACCATTTGATTGAAAGAAACAGATGGTTGACGTGCACACGATCAGCAATCCCTGGCTAAGGGAATACTCCCTTTCTTCTGGGACTGTGCGATCTTAGAGTTAGTATGTATATATATCACATGAGCATTGGTATCTTAGCAACAACAGAGCTTAATTAATTAATTAAACAGAGTTCCACTAGTATTTAAGGGGATGTGATTTTGTTTATTTTATGGACTGAAGATGGAATTGTGGAATTGCAAAAGCACTTACCTGTTCATCATTAAAGTGAGATTTTTTCATATGTATTTATTTTTCCTCAGCCATGTTTCAGTGCAGTTCCTGTTTTTTTCCTGTAGTTTGAAAGTTTTTGGCTGCACTGCGCAGTTAATTGCCTGAGGTATTGCTGCTATTTGGATTTTTTGTTCTATTACCTCTGGTGAGCATGGCTGAAGGGTGTATACCAGACTTGGAGTGAGGTTTTAACAACTGTCAGCAGGAGTCAGAGGAATGAACTGCTGTTCAACTTCGTCCAAATGGAGAGTAATCCACTTACAGGGGATGTACAATTAAATGGAGCAGAAGTGACTGTAAACGAAGGTGAGAGACTTAAAATAAAAGACTTATTGAGAAGTTTGGAGAACGATCTGTACCAGCTTAAGAGACTGCAGTGACAAAGGTTGTTTAGCCTGTTGTATGTTAAAGGTCATACCCAGAGGTTTGCAGATTTTTGTTATGCCTACGTATAGAGATCATTAACCTGAACTTTTGGCAAGATGGCAACTAATCAATTTAGAAATGAGCGTTGCTTATATGAGGTTGCTCATTGACTTTTTACGCCAATAGAACAGGAATTTTGTAGTAAAATACAACGTCAACAAGAAAAACTGTATAGAGTGATTAATAGTGATGTTGCCAACTTGCATAGTGGTGAGATGATAGATCAAGTATATGCCTATGAGTGTAAATTGCTCCAACAAAAGAAAAGAAAGCTCCAGTGTCTTTTGGATAATTTTAAGAACAACCATATTTTTACTTGGATGAAGGAAAGGAGAACAGTATGTACCTCCAAGTCTGGTCCCTCGACCACAGTGGAGGAGGTAATTAAGGCTATGCCTATTTCATCTAGCGAGGACATAGTTCTTCCTTCTAGTAATAATTCAGTTTAAACCACTCCCAGTGGTGATGAATCCACCAATAAGCTGCTTCTTGACAGGAGAAGGGGGCAGAGTTAGAACCTGTGGTACATAGGAAGACCTTTGATGCTACTAATCACCAGTTTTTTTTCGTCTTACCGTTACCATTCCGCAACAACAGGAAGAAGTCAGTAGAAGGAGCAATGAACTGAGCAGGGCAGAAAAGGAAGCAGTCGCTCCAGTAGATGAATGTGCAAACTTTAAAGAAAATGTGGACACAACGAGACATCATTTAGTTTGGAACATTTCAGCAAGACAGTTAACAGACTCTGAATTGAACATTTTGAATAAAGGTTTGTCTTTTACACCCTCACAGCATGCGGACGTAGCAGATACCATCATTGAACTCACATTGTTTATTTGAAATTTGTCATTACATCTTATGTTTAACAATGTTGATTCTGTTGCTGTGCAGTTATATAGGAAACCTAGTGTCTATACACCACAGAGCCATCCTGTTTTAGATGTTTTTATACAGATGTGTGAGGGGGAGATTTGCAAGTTATTAAGTGATGGTGGAAGGAGGAGGGTTTTGAGAACCTCACCTTTGATGAATATATGTATCTATACTTATAGGTGTATTATGTATTATTTAATGTGGAAAATGTTGCTGTCTGTTTGGTTGACACCATTTGGTTGAAAGAAACAGATGATTGCCATGTGCACAATATCAGCAATCCCGAGTAGGGGAATATTCCCTTTCATCTGTGACTGTGCGATCTTGGAGTTAGTATGCATACACACACACACACACACACACACACACACACACACACACACACACACACACACACACACACACACACACACACACACACAGACATATATATATATAGGTTCAGCGCAAACTTCTCCCCCCCCCCACCAAAATGGCAAATATCTATCCCAGCAGAGTGCTGCCCCCCTGACATCTCAGATGCTCAGGTAAGAGCCGCCCTCTACAAAGCAAAAAACACAGCATCAATGGGACCAGACGGTGTCCCGGGCTGCATCCTACATGAACTCCAAGA